>NC_045438.1:52816046-53031315 GCF_002776525.5 Piliocolobus tephrosceles | reverse complement strand
AGAAGGAGGAGAGGAAGAAGAAGAAGAAGGAGAAAGAAGGAGGAGGAGGAGGGTGTGGGAAGCATCTACATGGGGCGGGTCAAGAATAGGAATAAAGTTGGCCTGTTCAGATTCCCTTCTGTGCAACATGCACTGGGCCAACGACTGGGTAGCAGCAGACCCCATGTGCTTCCCATGAACCGGGTGCTGGGCTAGGTGAACTCCGCATTTTGCCTCATCTAATCATCACAAGCAATGGGTTAGATTACCCTAGTTCCCACATCACAGAAGCAGAAACTGAGACTCAAAGGGGTTGACTCACTTGTTCAAGTTCTCTTGGCTAGCAGGTGGCAAAGCCATCATTAGATCCAGATCTGCCTCATTCACATCTTTCAGGAGTACCATGGTAGGGTTGGTGAAATAAAAAGAACTTGATGACTGAACAAGAACACCTAAATATTGTTATATTTTAAACTATAATAAAACTATTATTCCCTGATGGAATTACTATATGGTATCATTGGGAGAGCATTTCAGAAGCAGTAATAAAACTATTTCCAGAACCCATGATTCCTAACACTTCCACAGCTATATCTCCCAAAATGTGGAAGAGTAACCACATAAAAAGTATTCATCCGTAAATTATGACATACGCAAATCTTTCTGCAAAACCTTTCCAATACTCCAGAATAAAATAAAGAAAAAAGAAAAAATAGAAAGCAAAGTATTAAGGAAATAAATAAGAAATTTATATTCTGTGACAGAACAACTGCAGTATTATGTTTGGAAATAAATTTTGACTCACATATTAAAGCGAATATCTCCAATTTACAGCCGATGCAACGAGCCAAAGAAAATGAAATAGGATTTGGCTGTCTCAGTGAACACATTCCTAAAAATCCAGTGAGGACATTCAATGTGCCATGATTTGAACTATTTCACAACCACATCTGCACACAATGGCATGCAAATAAAAACGGCATGCCTTAATAATGCATCTCAAATTATATTTCTACAGCTAGTTAATTCCAGTTAATCTTGTCAGTGACAACCACCACCTTCAAGAGACATCTTACTTTTATTATTTAAGAGGAACAAAAACATATTATTTGCATCTAAGTAAATTTTCAAAGAAAAAAATATTTTTAAAAAGAAAATTCTAGGAAGAAAATTGTCCTGGAAAGTTTCTTTTTCTAAATAATACAAAGTGAAGAGGAAAGCCTCTATCTATTTGCCCTCACTAGACCCCAGTCTGTTGAAATTTTGGACAGGGCAGTGACATGATCCCTTTTTTTTGTCCAGCCTCTAACTTACCATCTGCAAAACCACAATTGTTTTAAGCACCTGGCAAAGGATCAAACCAACAGCTGCAATAAAGGAAAACATAATGAAATCAGTGACCACCATCTCATTGTAATACCTCAGGGACAGTGAACCGCTTTCAGTAATGCTTCTCAGGGCTCAACAAATCAGCAAGTGCTATTCTACAGCCCAGAAAAGGACTTTCTGAAATTGTTCCCTCTCGGACAATAATAACCATCAAAGAGGAGAGAATTGTGACGATTGGTGTGATTACTTCAATGCCATGCAGCATTCGGCTCACCTGCAGACCCCTCTCATTCATTCTATTCAATTATTTCCAGAGAATTATCCAAGCTTTCCTCCCACTTGCACTTATTTGAAATCTAAACTCTGGTGTCCAAAGTAGTAGAAACAATTTCAAAACTGTTCTTGTCCTAAGCTGAAGAAGCAAGGAAGAGGAAAATGGTCTCACAATCAGAGCAAGAGGGTAAAACTCAGAAAACCTGAACAGGATTGTGCTTACTGCCCTGGCTTCCCAGACTCGTAAATAAGTCCATTTTCCATCTTCCAATTTCTGGGCCATTTTGGTGCTTTGGGAGAAAATAGAAAAGAGAGTTCACTAAGCTCTGGTGAGGGGTGGAATATGCATGTCTCTCAAGCTGTCACACCTGAACGTTCCCTTGTACACTTTTGACCCTGTAAGTGCTTAATAAGGGGTTTCACTCATCCTCAGGAGCCCCCCCAAATTAACTTCCTAGGAGAAGTTCCTCCCAGGTATCCTGATAAGAGTAATGAAAATAAATTGTTCTATTGAAAAGACACCTGCACCCATATGGTCATCAGAGCACTACTCAAAATAACAAAGTCATGGAATCAACCCGATTGCCCATCAGTTATCCTAGATAAAGAATATATGGGCCGGGCATGGTGGCTCACGCCTGTAATCCCAGCACTTTGGGAGGCCGAGGCGGGTGGATCACGAGGTCAGGAGCTCAAGACCATCCTGGCTAACACGATGAAACCCCGTCTCTACTAAAAGTACAAAAAATTAGCCAGGCATGGTGGCGGGTGCCTGTAGTCCCAGCTACTCGAGGCTGAGGCAGGAGAATGGCGTGAACCTGGGAGGCGGAGCCTGTAGTGAGCCGAGATCGCCACTGCACTCCAGCCTAGGCGACAGAGCGATAATCCATCTCAAGAAAAAAAAAAAAAAAAAAAAGAATATATGGTACATCTACACCATGGAATATTACACAGCCATTAAAAAAAAGAATGCAATCGTGTCATTTGCAGCAACGAGGATGCAGCTGGAGGTCTATCTAAGCAAACTAGCATAGAAACAGAAAACCAAATACCATGTGTTCTCACTTACAAGTGGGAGCTAAACATTTGGTACACATGGACATAAAGACGGAAACAATAGACACTGGTGAGGATTAGAGGCGGGAAGGAGGAAGGGGCAAAGACTGCAAAACTATCTATTGGGGGCCAGGCACGGTGGCTCACACCTGTAATCCCACCAATTTGGGAGGCCGAGGTGAGCAGACCACCTGAGGTCAGGAGTTCGAGACCAGCTTGGCCAATATGGTGAAACTCCGTCTCTACTAAAACTACAAAAATTAGTGGGGAATGGTGGTATGCGCCTGTAGTCCCAGCTACTTGGGAGGCTGAGGCAGGAGAATCGCTGGAATCCAGGAGGCGGAGGTTGCACTGAGCCAAGATCACACCACTGCACTCCAGCCTGGGTGACAGAGCGAGACTCCAACTCAAAACAAAAACAAAAACAAAAACAAAAAACTATCTATTAGGTACTATGTTTATTACCTGGGTGACAGATTCATCCACATTCCAAACCTCAGCATCACTCAATATACCTTTGTAACATACCTGCATATGTACCCCTGATTTTTAAAATAAAAGTTGAAAAATAAATTTTAAAAAATGCAAAAATAAAAAAGGAGTAATGAACGAACATTTGGGTGCTTCTGAATCAATGTCAAAGGGTTCCTCTAGCACACGATTAACACACAAGTTCAATCATCCCTGTTTTTAAAATTGGTTTAAGTCCACTTCAGAAATGAGAAAACAAACTAAAAGCCTGTCAGACCTAGAAATAACTACTACTCATAGGTCCTTGAGGAATCACCACACTGTCTTCCACAGTGGTTGAACTAATTTACACTCCCACCAACAGTGTAAAAGCGCTCCTATTTCTCCACATCCTCTCCAGCATCTGTTGTTTCCTGACTTTTTAATGATCGCCATTCTAACTGGTGTGAGATAGTATGTCATTGTGGTTTTGATTTGCATTTCTCTTGACCAGTGATCATGTGTTTTTTTTCATATGTTTGTTGGCAGCATATTTATGTTGTTGGCAGCATAAATGTCTTCTTTTGAGAACTGTCTGTTCATATCCTTCACCCACTTTTTGATGGGGCTCTTTGTTTTTTTTTCTTTTTTTTTTCATGTAAATTTGTTTAAGTTCCTTCTACATTCTGGATATTAGCCCTTTGTTAGATGGATAGATTGCAAAAATTTTCTCCCATTCTGGAGGTTGCCTGTTCACTCTGATGACAGTTTCTTTTGCTGTGCAGAAGTTCTTTAGTTTAATTCGATCCCATTTGTCAATTATAGCTTTTGTTGTCTCTGCTTTTGGTGTTTTAGTCATGAAGTCTTTGCCCATGCCTATGTTTTGAATTGTATTGCCTAGGTTTTCTTCTAGGGTTTTTATGGTTTTAGGTCTTACGTTTAAGTCTTTAATCCATCTTGAGTTAATTTTGTTACAAGGTATAAAGAAGGGGTCCAGTTTCAGTTTTTTGCATATGGCTAGTCAGTTTTTCCAACACCCTTTATTAAATAGAGAATCCTTTCCCATTGCTTGTTTTGTCATGTTTGTCAAAGATCAGAGTGTTGTAGATGTTTGGCGTTATTTCTGAGGCCTCTGTTCTGTTCCAATGGTCTATATATCTGTTTTGGTACCAGTACCATGCTTTTTGGTTACTGTAGCCTTGTAGTATTTGACCCAGCAATCCCATTACTGGGTATATACCTAAAGGATTATAAATCATTCTACTAAAAAGACACATGCACATGGTATGTTTATTGCAGCATCGTTCACAATAGCAAAGACTTGGAACCAACCCAAATGCCCATCAATGATAGACTGGATAAAGAAAATGTGGCTCATATACACCATGGAATACTATGCAGCCATAAAAAAAGGATGTAATCATGTTCTTTATAGGGACACGGATGAAGCTGGAAACCATCATTCTCAGCAAACTAACACAGGAACAGAAAACCAAACACCGCATGTTCTCACTCATAAGTAGGAGTTGAACAATGAGAACATATGGACACAGGGAGGGGAACATCACACACTGGGGCCTGTCAGGGGGTGGGGGGCTGGGGAGGGATAGCGTTAGGAGAAATACCTAATTTAGATGACATGTTGATGGGTGCAGCAAACTACCATGGCACGTGTATACCTATGTAACAAACCTGCACGTTCTGCACATGTATCCCAGAACTTAAAGTATAATAAGAAAAAAAAAGAAACAACTACTAGTCTACTTTCTTAGCTTAAATAACAATTTCTCCTAACAAACCAAAATAAATGAATGAATAAAACCTTTACAGGTTTGTTTGATGAACAAATACAATCTACGCATAAGAAGAAATGCTCTATATATACTTGCATGGTAAATTTAACCCAAACTAGCATAGAAAATCTGGTGCATTTTATAGTTCTTCTGGTTGGGCACAGCTTCTTCGTTATTTGCTGTTTTGGCCTTGCACTCAGACAAAGAACTGTGTGAATATTAGATGTTCAGTAAACAAAAACAAGAGTGGTTTTAAGGTCTATACCACCTGGGCACCCAGACACCTCGAGTCGCAGTGGTCATACTGCGCTGGCAGGAGAGTTATCTCAGATGGGATGCGTCCCACATCAGAAAGGAGAGTTCTCATTTCTCAAGGGTGTCTGGCTTCTCACCCTTGGTGTTTGGCTGCATTCCATCCACATCCCATTCTAGCTGATGAGAAAAGAGAGCCCAGTAAATCTAGCATCTCTGTTTCCTCCCCTCTCCAGAGCTAGCCACAGGAAAGAAAACGATCCAGCTGTGTGTCCTAAACATGCTACTTAAGGCCTGCAGGGCACACCCAGGTCCTCATCGGTGAAAGGAAAGAGATGTATCTGTTGTTCGTTAGTGACTATTCAGTTCTAAACTTCAATTATTCTCTTTTCTCACTCTCCTGAGGTCTATGTCTCCTTGTTGTCTGGCTTCTTGATGTTCTAGATTGGTGATCTTTTTACTGCTTTCAAAGAGTTTACCTAAATGTTGTGGCGGCTGCACTAAGTTGCAGGAATATGGGTCTGTTTAGGGAATGTTAGTTGTTGGATTCCCAAGCTCTGTGCGATCCTGGGTGACGCCCAGGTTACCCTTCTGGGATTCCTGATATGTCCATTGATGACTGCTATACAACCCAATGAAACAACATATGCAAACCCTCTGTCAACTGCAAAACTTTGCGCCAATAAAAGGTATTATTACTCCATACCATGGACTAATATACAGCCATTAAAAATGAATGAGACCAAAATGTACTTATATGTGAAGATCTCCAATACACATCATTCGATGAGAAAAGTTAGGCACAGAATAATGTGTAGAGCATAAGGCAATGTATATTAACAAAATATCTATGTGTGGGGTGTGTGTGTGTGTGTACATATGTAATTTTCAGAAGAAATTGTTAATAGTGTTTACCTATTGAGAAAGGGACGTAGACTTTTGAATGAGACCAGAGAAAGACTTTAAACTTTCATCAAGTACAATGTTGTACTGCTTAACATTTAACCTTGTGTATGCATTTGCTGTTTTTGTTAATAATCCATAAAGAAGAACTGTATACTTAAAAAATTTCAAGCCAACACCAGCCCAGCATCTACAACCTTCTTTATTTCCTCGTTCTGCTACCATCCCATCCTGTGGTTATTCCCCTACAATTCACAGACTAAGCAATGAACTTCACCACTAGAACCTTGTTAAGCAAGAAAAAGTTACCACAGTTCCCCACAGAACAGGAAAAAGGCTAAGTGTGAGCTGTGTTTTCAGTCTTCATATACCCAAGCAAAGAACAAGCAGCAGGTACCCAAACTGCAGATGAACACTGCAGTCTCTGTTTCTGGTCCGATCAGTCACAAATGTATTTATGACTCTCCTCCCCAAACTGGGCCGATTGCCCTTGGCTTTTAGCTCACCCAAACCTTTATTCCTACAGGGCGTTGGTCTCCTCTCCAAACAGAGGATGGAGTCATCCTTAACCTTCATCCTACACCTGGTAGGATATAAGGAGACATACAGGAGCATCCTAGCATCTATCCATTGCACGGTAACAGCCCCGTTTCCCCTTGGCAATCAGAACTAACCCCAGCCAACTCTGTGGCCCCCATCTGATGCCTGTTAACTTGGTAGGACGAGGAGCCAACTATGATGAGGTGACACTCCTCACTTCTAATGGCCTTTCTGGAAGCACTCCTTTCCCTTGGGGAAGGCAACAGAACACAATGGTTAAGAGTCAGGCTTTGCAGTTCGACTAGTCAGATTCAACACTGGTTTTGTTTCTTACATAACTTGGTTTCCTCATCTGAAAAGTGAGATTAATTACAATGCTGACTTCCTCAAATTTTATGGAGGATTAAATAAGATGATGCATCCAGGACACGTAACATAGAGCCCGGAGCAGGGCGAGTATTCATTAGACATTAACCGTTATTATTAGATACTAAATCTCCAAACCAACAGAGCTCAAATTCGTAAGGACAGCATCTAAACCACAATACCCTCAAACCAGTTTATAATAACATCATTTTCTCAGTAAACAATCCATTTTTACCCTTAAGTAATTTTCTTCACATCGTATAACTTGTTAGGCTACATTTATGCAGTCCATTGTAAATCACGCAAAACACTTGGTCTTATGCAAAGAATCCACTCCAGTCAGCATAAGGCTAATTGTCAGGGCTGAAAAACTATTCTAATGCTGGAAAAAGCAGGCAAAAAAAAAAAAAAGTAAGAATAACAGTCATTTACTCAAGCCTCTGAACAAAATACATTCAAACACCTTTTTAAACAACCAAGAATTACAGTCTAAACTGTCCAGGAATGTGGGAAAGTCATAACAGGCCTCTTCCTGAGACTCTAACCCAGATGAACAACTCACTTCTGGGCTTTACCGTGAACGTGGTTGCCTCTGCTGCTCAGGAAGTTAAAGGACAATGCTCATCTACAGTTTGAAGTGAGCCCAAAACGATTAAGCCAATCTGCAGAACAGAAAAGTACTCTGATTCACGATTCATGTTACCTGAATTGTCCTCATTGCTTACAAATGAGAACAGGGAAGAGGAACTCTATTTTATTTAACAGAATATATTTCAAGAAGTGTTCAATTTGATATAATTACCTTTTTGCAATCTATTCTCCTTCTACTGATTAATAATTTGGTGCCATTCCAAACTCCATTTTGAAGTAGCAATTATAAAGGTTATTATGAAATTTAGCTTTTTAAAATTTACTACAAAATGCTCGGCTTGTTTGGAAGCAGGGTTCCAGTCCTTGGGACTGTTCTCATGGAAAGAGACATGGCAGGCTGAACGGACGATGCAGACTTACGCAGCCATAAGAGAAAGGATATTTTAATAATTGATACATCCAACCAAATTTAACTTAAAGTTGTTTACCTTTAATTCCATACTGTGTAAATTAAACACCACCTTTGTTATTTTTTAAAGTATATTTTAAGTCAGGGAAGGCCGGTTAAAAACACAAAAACGGGCAATGTGGTAATCAAAGATAATATAGAAAATTCATTCCAGGAATTTTCTAAATATCCCTATAGCTCAGAAACTGTATATTTGAGCCCAAGGATACAGGACCTCTAAAACTTGGTGTTCATAAGGTTTAAAAACAAAAAAAGAATAAAGCTTAGGTAAGAGGTAGAAATCCACAGGGAAGTTTTTAAATGTTCTGATCTCTTCTTTCGATTTTAGAGCAGAACTGGTAACACAGCATATAACCAGCTATGCTACATTTATACAGTCAATTGCAAATCATGCAAAACACTTGGCCCTATTATCAGGTGCTGGCTATGAGAAAGAAATTTGTGTCTAAGAAGTAAGGGACATGTTTATTTTGTGTCCAGTTTGTTTCACTTAATATAATTTCATCCAGGTTCATCCATGTTGGTGCAAATGGCAGGATCTCCTTTTTCAAAGCTGAATAATACCCCCTTGTGTATGTATGCATGTATATACATATGTACATGTGCGTATGTGTGTGTATATATACACACATATATATCACACAATTTATATGTGTATATATCACACTATATATATATAACACACATTATATGTCTATATCACACAATTTCAGGCATGGAATAGTGGAGAAAATGGAGAGACATTGGTCAAAGGGTACAAACTTGCAGTTACGTAGCATGAACAAGTCTAGAAATCTAATGTACAACATGATGACTATGTTTAACAATACTGTATTATACACTGGAAATTTGCTAAGAGAGATTTCAGATGCTCTCACTCCATGCCCCCAAAAATGATAAGTATGTGAGGAGATTGATAGGTTAATTAGCTTGATTGCAGTAATCATTTCACTACGTATATGTGTATCAAAACATCTTGTATGCCTTAAATATATACAATTTTATTTTTAAAATAATTAAAAAATAAAAAGTAAAAACGAAGAGGTAAAAGTGGATTTAGAAGCACAATAATTAAATGTTAAATTATTCTCTCTGCTTAGTCTCAGAGCAGAAAGATATCTACAGGGAATGGGATAGAGCCAACAGGAGGTAATGATGCCAATGACTCTTTACAGAGCACCTACTGTAGGTTAAGCATGAACTCTAATCACCACATCAATCCAGCAAGGTAGGAACCAGGGTGCCATTCACAGTAGAGGAAACGGAAGTTCAGAGACATGAAACATAGTAGACACCAATGTTGGGGAGGGAGGTAGTGATTGCTCACAATGATTTCACAGGGCGAGCCCCAGGGATCACCTCTGTACATGTTACTGCCTCCTGAGAACAGCTCATTGGTCCAGAGGTGTGTCCCAAAGCTGGGCCAAGCAGAGACCTTCCCTAATATTTGCTAACTGAAAGAATGCCACAGGAAGTAAACCCTGGCAGCTGTTGCCAACTCTGCTCCCCACCTTAGGGAAAATGCATATTTGCAGACAGAGAACGCGAAGCTGACACATGGAGAAGAGTGGCGGTAAGGCTAAGGTCCTCACAGGGTCTGAGTCCCTGGGTCTGTGATCACTGAGGTCTGGTTGCACCCCACCATGTTTGCAGTTAGCCAACACACCCAAGTAAACCTTTCACTGAAATCCATTCCTTTCCTTTTACCCCCACCTCTACCCAAAGCTAGTTTGAATTGGATGTTGCTCACTCAAAACTAAAAGCCCTAACTAATACATAAAATAATTTTTCTAAGACTAAACAGACAAATCATAACTATTTTTGTATTGTGATATAATAATTTGTATAAAAATTTGATCTATAATTTGTAAAGCAAGTTCTCATGTAATAATCATTTTTATCGGCTACATTTTAAAAATTGTGACAAAATATGTTCTGGATTAAAAATTCAAAAATACATTGAAGGTAAAGAATAGGCATGCTGTCTTGCATATAAGACATGAAAGTTGAAAAAAATAGGTGAAAGAAAGGAAAAAGGAAAAGTTAAAGAACACGAAGCCCTGTTTTTCTGACCCTTCCATATCTACTGCCATAGTGGCAGGTACAAAGCAGATAGCTGCACAGTGACTACTCCTGTAGTTTTTCTTAGAAGAATACTACTGTAACCTTACCCATAGCCTTTGTATAACAGTTCACCCCACTTAACTGGTAACTGAAACAACGCCACTTATAAAGAAGGGAACAGCCTCTACCAAATCTTACAGAAGCAAATCGGTCTCCTCTGTTATTCCTTAGCATATGATTCAGTCTTTAATTTCTACACTTTTCATTTCAAATATACTATTAAGTGTTTAAATAACTTCATACTGCACACTCTAAATCACAGTGATCCCTAATCCAGTTATAGTTTTAAGCAAAAGAGGAGTCCTAAACAAGATTGCACCAGACCAGTAACGATTGTGGTCTTGTTTCTAATTAAACAAAGCTAAACTCCTTAGGGAAAAAAAAATGAAGCAATGGAAAGTACTATTTTAATTCACAAAAAAAACCAGGAAAGGATCCAGAGGCAGGATAGTGGGTCAGGACACACTGAAACAATGAAAGTGAGGGTCAGGCACTGTTTCCAGGCTCATGAGTCAGTGTATCTAGTCTATGTGTGTAGCATGCTCTTCACATGTGTGTAAACCTCATGGCCAATATATGTGCAACTGCAATCAATGATTGATCACAACGCAAGAAGGCTAGCTCTTCCTCTCCGGAATATATAGCTAGGGTTAATAATCACTGGCTGTATGACTGAAATATTTTACCCTTGCTGGTCAGGCCAGCAGCTGTAAAGACCTAGATTCCTGGTGGTGCTCTACTATCAACACAGGCTTTCCTCTGCTATGATTTCTCAACAACCTAGAGGAATAATATTGTACTGGCCTCAGCTACCTAACGTCCACCTGACACAATTTCACTTGGGCTCATGGGTAATGAATGAAAGCTGAACTTCAGTGCAAATTTGATCTCTTATAAACAGACAGTAAAAATACTTTGCAAATAAAGTGTAAAGATTTGGTAAATATAGAATAATCTTTCTGTACTGAGGGAAGAGTAAAACAAATGTTAGTATATAATTAATCAATTTCAGCATGGATTTTTAAAATAAAGTTTTTATTACATAAGTAAAAGATGTTTATTATGGAAAAATAAAAATACAGATATGCAAAAAGAACAAAATGTATCCATAATCCTATCATTCAGAGATGGTCACTGCTAATATTTTGTAGTACATATTTCAAAAGTCTATACACATTGCAACTGGGTGTGGTGGCTTACATTTGTAATCCCAGCAGTTTGGGAGACCCAGGTGGGCAGATCACTTGAGGTCAGGAGTTCGAGACTAGCCTGGCCAACACGGTGAAACCCTGCCTCTACTAAAACTACAAAAATTAGCCAGGCATGGTGGCAGGAGCCTGTAATCCCAGCTACTTTGGAGGCTGAAGCAGGAGAATCACTTGAACCCAGAGGCAGACATGCTGATGAGCCAAGGTTGCGCCACTGCACTCCAGCCTGGGCGACAGAGCGAGACGTGGTCTCAAATTAAAAAAAAGAAAAAAAGTACATACACATTGGTGTGTGTGTGTGTGTGTGTGTGTGTGTGTTTATGAATATATATACAATGGCCCCTCAGGATCTGTGGGGGATTTGTTCCGAGACTCCCCAGATACCAAAATCCATAGATGTCACTTATATAAAATGGCATAATATTCGCATATAACCTATGCACATCCTCCCATATAGTTTAAAACATGTCTAGGTTACTTATAATATCTAATACAATGTCAATTCTATGTAAATAGTTGTTCTATTGCTTAGGGAATAATGACAAGGAAAAACTCTGTATATGTTCAGTACAGACACTACCATCCATTTTTTCCAAATATTTTTGATTTGCAGTCGGTTGAATCCATGGGTGTTGAACCCACAAACATGGGTGGTGGACTGTACTTACGTACAGACTTATGTACATGTGCAGCTATATATGAACACACACACACACACACAAAGCATTTACAAGAAACTCTTGAATCAAACTTTTATCCTGCCTTATATTCAGAAACAAAGTAGCCACCAAAAAAGCACTTTATAAGTGATAAATGTTACCCAGAGCCCTTCATAGTAGGGCCAAATATATCTTCAATCAGGAAG
The DNA here is from genome assembly GCF_002776525.5 of Piliocolobus tephrosceles. Taxonomy (NCBI): domain Eukaryota; kingdom Metazoa; phylum Chordata; class Mammalia; order Primates; family Cercopithecidae; genus Piliocolobus; species Piliocolobus tephrosceles. Next base: position 53,019,117 of record NC_045438.1, on the reverse strand, counting down.
TCTGACACTGATGCCCTTACGTGTTCAGTAAGGAGATATGGGAACAAAATCAGAAAAAAAGAAAGGTACTTCATCCCCGAAGTTATGCTAGCACACACCTTGCTCTTCCAGCTCCTCCCCAGGATTTACAGAAAGTCAGGAGAAATGTAGTCAGAACAGGTGGCAGAGTGAAAGAAGCCCATTGCTGGGACCTAGATTCATATTTTGCTATTATCTCATGTGTTTACACCAAGTGCATCAATAGTACCAACCTTAAGAAAAAGTATTATATAGGGAGAAAGAAGGAGAGAGGAACTGAAATCTTTAAAACATGCTGTATATAATTGATAAAAGCTGGCCAAAGAATTTTCTTCCTTCTCTGAGATCAGTTTTACTGCCACGATTTTAAAAATTCAAGAGTGTATCTAAGTTTATCATCTACTAATTGTTCATGTTGTGGAAAAGTTTATGTCAACTCTTAGAAGCAAAAGTCTCTAGGCATTTTTAAAAACATCCTTTCGTAAATATCTCACAGAAGTAAAGCCAGAGGAAGAAAATCAAGAAAGTTGGAGACATAAAAATTATGGCATATAAGCTAAGCCTACCTAAATAAATCGTAGCTTGGGACTAGTTGTTTTCCTTCATATCATAATAAAAAAATCAAATACACTTACCTCTATAATAGCTACATTATCTATTGCTGCTCTTTAAGAGCATCTTTAGATTTTATTAATATCACTCCCATGTCAAACTTCAAAAATAAGTTAAAATAGTTCATTACCCACATCCTAGAAACAAAATATTATTCAATCTCTGGATACAAAACAGATTTACTGCTAATGATGATGAAACAGATATATATAAGAAATATGTTTAATATATTACAAATAGTTTTTTTAAACCCACACTATTCTATTAGGTTGGTGCAAAAGTAATTGCGATTTGCCATAAAAATACACAGTTATTACACATGCAGAATTGAGCATGCGATGACTAATGACGAATCACAGGCCACTTATAATTAAGTAGAACTGTCTACATGGTTCTGTGGAAAGGTATCTGGTTAAATCACCTCCTCCCTAAAGTCTTTGTGTTTAATCTAGAGCATTCTGTCTTCTCTTGCCTCTGAACACACACCATTTTTTTCTGAACTACCCCTTTGTCCCATTATGCTGCTTTGAGGGATCACTTGTAGTGCTGAATTTAACTCTTCTATGGTTTAATGTGCATTATCACAACCTTTCACCTTGTGTATGAGCAGAACCCTTAGTTGGATTTCAGGGTCTATGGATGATATATCTTGGCAGTTCTCCGAGAGCTAAAATAAAATAGTCATTCAATACATATCTGCTACATTTTATTTTAAATGTAAGTCTCTGAGCGCAACAAGTTAACCCTCTCTAGGGAAAAGAATGTGACAAATTTCAAAGGGAGGTCTCTAGATATGTACAGAGTACAAATATGCTATGAAGAGTGAAACGGGGAGAAATGAAAAATGAAGTGAAGAGGGCAAAAATGGGGCTGGCCTGCAGGCACTTGTAGAGTAGGAAGAGTAATCAGCATGCTAGCAATCGGAAAACAAACAAAATAAAATAAAGAGAAAAAACATCTCCATGGTGATTATAATATACCATCATGGCTTAACTGGTTAATGGTGGTGGCAAAATATGCTTTTAAATTATTTTAAAACGAGCCAGGCACAGTGGCTCATGCCTGTAATCCCAGCACTTTGGTAGGTCGAGGCGGGAGGACCATTTGAAGTCAGGAGTTCAAGACTAGTGTGGCCAACACGGTGAAACCTCATCTCCACTAAAAATACAAAAATTAGTTGGGTGTGGTGGCCTATGCCTGTGGTCCCAGCTACTCTGGAGGCTGAGGCAGGAGAAGCGCTTGAACCTGGGAGGCAGAGATTGCAATGAGCCAAGATCACAACACTGCACTCCAACCTGGGCAATAGAGCAAGACTACGTCTCTAAATAAATAAATAAATAAATATCATTTTAAAACGAAATCCCTTATTAGTAACTCTGAGGTGTCACAAGCATAAAATAATTATGAATTTATACTATTTTATGAACTATAATTTATCTTTTATGATGCATAAGGAAAAATATTGTGCACAGCACTTAATGAAATGCCCTAAAGTGATGCAGCCATTCTTTTCAATCATTGCACTTAATATAAAAGTTCTTACTTATAAACATAATCTAGCCACCCACCCTTGGGTGATAATTTAGAAATTCTCTACCCATTCACTCTGTACTTCCTAATACATGATTTTGAAACTGCCACACTAATCAGAGAAATATGATGCTTATTTGGATAAAATTGAAAATCCACATACTCTTTCTGAAGGAAAACAGACAGAAAGAACAAGTGCTTATTAAAGAAATAAATTGTAATTTAATAATTAAGCTGTTTTTTCTTTTGTTCCTTCATTTCTTAGCAACTGAAAAACTGAAATGTCTTTTTATTTCCGCTAAAGGAAAATGGAAACATGAGGAAAATAATAGAAGTGCTTTCCCCACTATATTCTTTTCTCAAGTAAGGCTTATCTTTCACTTAAAAAAAAAAAAAAAATCAAATCTGCTCTCTAACCCACATGAGTGGAAAATTAACAGAGTAGCCAGAACAAGTTTTACAAAGTAAATGACAGATTTATGAAATAGATTTTCCTTACATGTTGTTATTTTTCAGCCAAATAGCCAGGCAAGCAGGTTACAAGATAACCTATATAGTTCTGAAATAGTATAGTATATAGCTTATCATTAGCAACCTACGTCTAAAATACTCATTTCTCTCAATGAGTATCAGAGATACAGGCCATTCTCTTTAAAAGGATATAAAGCTACTCACAGTAGTTCTCTACGGAGAAGAGAGAAGTTTTGTGGAATTAGGCCACGAACCACCATTGTAAGAACAATGTCAGCACATAATTTTGAGGACTAGTTGATGCCTTTTGAAAATGTGCCCATTAAAACTTATCTATAATTTTTATGGGAAATTATTGCTACTGATAAATGAAGCTTTCTAATGGAACTGTTGATGAGCTTAACAACCATATGTGGACACAAACTCTACTGTAACTTTAATGGAAATAGTCAGTGGCATGACTAGGACAGAACCACTTAGTAGGGAAATTGGAAATTTAATTCCGATCAGATGAACAAACAATGAAGAAGAATGCTTGAAGTGGTAGCATAAAAAACACCAGCGATTAAAAACATTTGGAACCCTTGCTTACCCTTCAAAGGCATTTGTTGCCATGGTTTTTTAAGACCTCTGAAAGCTTCAGCAGTGTCCACAAAAGCTGCCAAGAAATAGGGATTCTATACTGATTTTATTTGTCAGAGGCATTTTTGTCTTAATTATCTCCAAGATAAAGATTACTTTGTCCAAAGGGAAAGGAAAAAAAGAAGAACTACCATCATTTCACAGGTTGAAAGGCCATGATTTAACTCTTCTGAGCTCTTCTTCAAATGCATGCGTGCATGTGTGCACAAACACATCTAAGTTTCGCAGCATCGCATTAACCACTAACAAGCACTTAACACTGGTAATGGGGATGTCATTCTTATATGGAATGAGGTTTTCAGGCCTTGACTTTCATGGTGTGTCTTTCTATTTCTCTCATGAGAAATAGGAGCCAAACACCAAGCAAATTTACCAATACCTGGAGTTAATGCCTTTCTTTCTTTCCTTCCTTCTCGCTCGCTCTTTCTCTTTTTTTTTTTTTTTTTTTTTTTTGAGACGAGTCTCGCTCTGTCGCCAGGCTGGAGTGCACTGGTGCAATCTCGGCTCACTATAACCTCTACCTCCTGGGTTCAAGCGATTCTCCCACCTCCGCCTCCTGAGTAGCTGGGACTACAGGTGTGCACCACCACGCCTAGCTAATTTTTGTATTTTTAGTAGAGACAGGATTTCATCATGTTGGCCAGGATGGTCTCAGTCTCTTGACCTCGTGATCTGCCTGCCTCGGCCTCCCAAAGTGCCGGGATTACAGACGTGAGCCACCGCGCCTGGCCATGCCTCTCTTTTAAGTTTCATTGCAAAGGCTTTCACTTGGAAATTACATGAGAGTTCATATGTGTACACACTAAAACTCTGCTGCCCTCAGCCTCCATAGTCATTTCATACACAATTTGTATGTTAACACATGATGGACAGTAAAAAATGTAAGTAGAAATAAGGGAAGGATTAAGCAAACTCTGGGTCAGAAAAGGAGGCTATGAACTCCCACAGTATAAATAATCTGTAAAAAAACAAAACAAAACCAAAAAAAACAAAAACAAAAACAAAACCCCACTTGGTTCTTGTTTGGACATCATAAAAAATGCTTGTATTTGTTTCTGCAGTTTACTATTTGTACAGCTTAATGTGCTGGTAGCAGCATGTTCTTTCTAAATTGTAGGCTCCCAGAGAGCAGCATTTGGCACTGTAGGACTAATTTATGATTTTCTTATTTAGAAAGGTCCTTGCACATACACTTTTTATAATAAGAGTGTTTCCTACAAGGTTTGGTAAGACTCAGGGAACGCTTATATTATTATGAAAATCAAGAGGAAGGTTTTAGTTACTTCTCCATTATTAATAATGTGCAACCTTCAAGAAGTATTCAGACCATTCTTTTCATCAAGTTTCTTTAAAATTAATTGAGGAAATTAATTCAAATCCCCACCCCTGGAATATCTGCAGATTGCTGCTGATTCTGTTTCTGTGGCTGCTGGATAATTCCATCTGGACATCCAGCTATCGTCTCAAATGCAGCATGTCTAGAATTGAACTTATCCTACCCCCCGATGACTGGTCTTCCTCTTTGTGTCCAAGTCATTCATTTCTCAGCTCATTCAGTCTATGTCTGAACCTCTTTAACTCCTTTCTCTCCTGGATAACCCATATTTAATCATCTTCAAGCAATGTATATCCTTTCATTATAATATCCTTTATTCTATTCCCCTTTTTTCCATTTCACAAATACCAAAAAGTCCAGATTTTTAGTACATCTAAGCTAGTTGAATATCAGCCAAATTGGTCTTCATACTTTGACTCTCTCCCTTCTCCGGTCCCTCCTATATGCCTCTGCCAGATTAATCTGCATTAAAGATTCTTTCATCATTCCTCTCCCATGTTGAAAATGTATAATGTTTTCATGTTACCAAAGCACATAAGCTGATCCTAATTTCCATTTAGTCTTTTATTTATTTATTGAGTGACTCTGAGAATATTGGGCCCTTACCTTATTAAGGAGTTTAGAGTCAGTATGGGACCGAACATGGACAATCAAATATATGCAATATAATGGAATAAAGTAATACTGAGGTCCCAGGAGAGAGAGAACTTCTGCATTATCTTCAGAGGTTTAACAGCAGTCGCTTTTGATTAGGATTAGAAGAATTTTCACAGGTAAATCTGGAAAGAAATCCCCAGCAAAGAAATGGAACCATCATATTTGTAGAAGAACAAGTAATTCAGTGTGTCTGGAGTGCCTATTTCAGAAGTAGAAACAGTGACTTTAAAATGATTAGAAAAATAGGCTAGAACAAGATTGTGGCAGTCCTTGAACGCTTGTTTAAGGATCATTCCATGGGCTATGGAGGTCATTAAACGATCTTGTACCGAGTATTGACATGATCAGTGATTTGCTTTATGACTACTAATAGAGTGGCAATGTGCAGAATGTCTCGCAAGAAGAAAAAAGAAATAAGTAAATGGCTTAGATGAAGGAGAAGGCAAATGGAAACAATAAATTATTGCAAACATCCTGGTGAAAGGTAATGCAGCTAACTCAGCAATGATAAGTGGATGAAAATGTATTTAAGAGATAGACTCAACAGAGCTATGCAAGAGCTCTGGAAATGTCAGAGGCAGAGTCTGCAATAAGAAACTATGGAAATATGCCGGGCACGGTGGCTCAAGCCTGTAATCCCAGCACTTTGGGAGGCCGAGACGGGCGGATCATGAGGTCAGGAGATCGAGACCATTCCGGCTAACACGGTGAAACCCCGTTTCTACCAAAAAATACAAAAAAAACACTAGCAGGGCGAGGTGGCGGGCACCTGTAGTCCCAGCTACTCGGGAGGCTGAGGCAGGAGAATGGCATAAACCCGGGAGGCGGAGCTTACAGTGAGCTGAGATCCGGCCACTGCACTCCAGCCTGGGCGACAGAGCGAGACTCTGTCTCAAAAAAAAAAAAAAAAGAAAAGAAAAGAAACTATGGAAATAACTAACTCCCTGGTTTGAAGTATGGATGCCAGAGGGAGTGGCGAGGGAACTGATATGATACATACAGCAGGCAGAAGGAGGGGCTGGTGGCAGAGGGAAACACAGGGGAGTCACTGAGAAATCAGGCTGGGGCAGGAGTCAGGAGCAAGGTTTGGGAGATATTGGTGCAGCTGTAACACTTGAGGCCCCAAATATTATGTTATTATATTAGTTTCCTAGGCACAAGCAATCTTTGGTGTTTCTCTTCTCTCTCCTCTCTCTCGCTCTCTCCTCTCTCTCCTATCTCTCTCTCTCTCTCTCTCTGTGTGTGTCATCATATGACATTCTCTTCTCCGTGTCTGTGTCCAAAGTTTCTTATTATTCTAAGAATATCAGTCACATTAGATTAAGGGCCCATATACTGAAGTATATACTGGAAGTATACTCTAGGTTACACCACAGTATAACTTCATCTTAATTAATTATACCTGGAATGACATTATTTCCAAATAGGGTCACATTCTGAGGCACTGAGGGTTAGGACTTCCACATATCTTTCTGGGAGACACAATTCAGCCTGTATCAGACACATATGTGTGTGTGTGTGTGTGTGTGTGTGTGTGTGTGTGTGTGTGTGTGTGTATGATTCCCTAGGAAACAAGGTGGAAAAAGAAGGATGAAGGTGGAAAAAGAAGGATCTCAGCTTGATTGAAGACAGGACCCTGGAAAATGCCCACTTTAGAGAGCTGAAGAGCGAAACAGAAGGAGAAGACAACAAGCCATGTGTTCTCTCAAGGCTGGCTTACTCAATTTCTCAATACTATTTCACATTTCTGGAATTCTCTTCCAAACTACTATTTATTTGCATGCTTATATCAAATGTACCACTTGCATTAACGCTTCTCTTACCAGCCTAACCCACTGACATTTCTTCCTTCTCTAAGAGCCTCCAGCAGTTTTTATCTATTATTATTATTATTATTATTATTATTATTATTATTATTATTATTATTTTGAGATGAAGTCAAGTCTCACTCTGTCACCCAGGCTGGAGTGCAGTAGTGCGATCTTGGCTCACTGCAATCGCTGCTTCCCAGGTTCAAGCAATTTTCCTGCCTCAGCCTCCAGAGTGGCTGGGATTACAGACGCACGCCATCACATCTGTCTAGTTTTTGTAGTTTTAGTAGAGACAGGGTTTCACCGTGTTGGTCAGGCTGCTCTTGAACTCCTGACCTCATAATCCACCCAGCTCGGCCTCCCAAAGTGTTGGGATTACAGGCATAGCCACCACGCCTGGCCATCTATCATGATTTTGACCCTTTGCCATATTCTACTATTTAGTAGGGATGTGCCCAACATGACTAAAAGCACTGGAACTATAGCAACAAACAATTCTGACCAGAAATCAGCTGTCACTCAGTTTATATCCAAGTTTACTGTGGTACCTAATGCAGACAGACAATAATCAAACAAATGAATAAATAGGAAAACTTCAAAAGAATTTGAGACCTGTAAAGAGAAGTAAGAGTAGTATTACTCATGGAAGGGTAATTGGAGAAGACCTCTCTGAGAAAGTGACTTTGGGCAGAGTCTGAACGACAAGAAACCAGCCAAGTAAAGATCTGGGTATTCCAAGCAAAGAAAAAAAAAAAAGAAAGAAAAGCCAGTGTGCCTGGAGTACAGTGAATAGGGGAGAAGGAACAGGAGTGAGAATATGTCAAATGTTTCCAGCTGCAGAAGGAAAATTTTTCTCTTGAGAGTAAGATTTACACTGAGAGCTGTAAACTCCAGACTATAGGATCGGATTAATATATCTAAAATCTCTCTCCTGCTGTTGTATGGAAACTGAATTGTAGAAGAGCAAGTGTGGAAATACAGAGGCCAAAGGGTTAGGATCCCAATTGTAGCTCTGAAAAGATGAAACAGTTACGTGATGGAAGGGCAGCCTCCACTTCTACCCCGTTCTCTAACCTTTTCCAGACATAGGGGCACACATCAAGCCAGAAGGTGACCGGACACAAATGTGAAAATAAATGTAAGAACTAATCCACTTTGAGTGAACAAGAGTGAGTCCCCAAGCCCAAAAGAACTAAGATCTCTTTTAACAGAGCTCTACAAAGCAGATGAAGCCAGCCAAATGGGCGAGTTCTTTAGCAAATAAATGCCTGCTTACCCGCCGCAGCTGTTAAAGGAGCTATCCAGGGTGCTGGACTGTCTCACCCTGAAGCTTTCTAAGGCCTGGTGGATCAGGTTCTCAGTTATACTTGTAGGACCTAAGGCCCCCGCTGCACTGACCCATAACCAGACTCTACCCTGATACCATGTCTTCCTGGCCAAAGATCACCTGTAAGTCAACACCTGCCTGGGCCACGTCTGTCTGATCTGATGAGCAGCTTCTGTTGGCACCTTATAAAAATAGTATAAAATGGCAACATAGCTAGTGGTATATAGGTAGACCTGAGCCCCCTCTGTGCCACACAACCTTCTGAAATAATAATGAAAGAGAAGCAGTGAGCTCAGTGGAGTCCTTTTTCCTTGAAATAATACTCAAAGGTAGTATCTGGCTGCTGAAGCTACAACCAGATCTGCTTACATAACCCATCCCAGAGACTCTGTCTAAAGCACATCTTAAGGAACACTACTTCTCTGCCTGCAATGATTAATAAATTCATAAAATATCCAATTTCGCCCCTTCTGACTTAAATAGCATCCTTCACTTTGCTTTTTAAAAAGAATGCGTTTCACTGGAGGCCATTACTCAATCTCTTAAGTAATCAAGTTTGTACACTAAGTAGTGGATGAAAATTTGTATGCTTTCAAGCCAAACACTTTACCTCTTCAACCAAAACACTTAGAACACGAGAATAATCTGACGTACACTCATTTCTAGCTCTCTTCTTAAGTAACAAGGAAAACAGGGAGAGCTGCGGCATCTTCAGAACTTCCCACCTACGTGTCAGACCCTTCACCATCCTTAAATGTGTTTGAGGGGCAGTGTGATTTATAAAGAGTCACAGACAATTTCAGCAAAAACTTTTTAGATCCAAGTTATCAAGACTATGATGAGAAAGCAGAACTAGAAACCCTTAAACTCGCTCTGGTATTTCCCTTTTATACACACAAACAAATCAAATACATGGAAATGCTTTTAAAGTATAAAGGAAATCAATTACTTGGTTTTTACACAGTGTAGGATTAAATCCATGGCCCAGAAATGTCTTTGTTTAACAGTACATTAATTATGTTAATTTTTATGCAAAGAATTCCCCATGCTCTGCCTTTCCTCCTGGTCTTCACTCATGGACTCATTCACATGGCTGAACGTGCATTCCCTCCTTCTTCACCATGCTCCCTTGACTCACCCTTCAGATTTAATCAGAAAACCTCTGAGAGCCAGACTCAACAACCACCAGGACTGAGTGGAGTTTGGATCCTATAAGACGCTGCCTTCACCTCTATCTTGGCACCATAATCTAATTGCTGGTTTATTAGTCTGTATCCCCCTTTACTTCACCAGTTTTATGAGGGTAGGGACGAGGTTTTTCTATCATTGCATTTCCAGTGTCTTGCACAGGGTTTTGCTAGTAATGCTAGTCAATGAATAAATGAATGAATGAAGAACTGAATGGTTTTAAGTTTCCTCCCTATATCTAAAAGTTAATAAGTCTGCCTTCTTTTTAGACTTCTTCCAGAACTTTGGACTCAACATTCATTCCATTTTAAAAACCTAAGATAAGTGACTTCACACTATGACATAAGAAGTTTCTGAAACCAAGTGGGAATTGCATTTTTATATGCTAAAGTTTCAGTAAAATTCTACTAGCTGGTCTGTGTATACAAGACGGAGATAAGAGTTTGTTGTTGTTGTTGTTGTTGTTGTTGTTGTTGTTGTTGTTGTTGTTTTGTTTGTTTTTTGAGACGGAGTCTCACTCTGTCACCAGACTGGAGTGCAGTGGTACGATCTTGGCTCACTGCAACTTCTGCCTCCCAGGTTCAAGCAATTATCCTGCCTCAGCCTCCCAAGTAGCTGGGACTACAGGTGTGCACCACCACGCTCAGCTAATTTTTGTATTTTTAGTAGAGATGGGATTTCACCATGCTGGCCAGGATGGTCTTGATCTCTTGACCTTGTGATCTGCTCACTGCAGCCTCCCAAAGTGCTGGGATTACAAGCCTGAGCCACCAAGCTGGCCGAGATATTTGTTTTTAACTATGAAAGAGTAAGCAGAAATTTTTCAAAATATTTGAACTTGAGATAATGCCATACCAATGAAATATCCACATTTTATTTATTGATTTTTATAAATATATTTTCCTTCTGTTTTTTCTGTTCTTAGTGTTTAGAGAAAATACTAAATTTATGGGAATTTATATAATTTTATCTTAAATGCTGAATAAAAACGATGCAAAAAAATTGTGAGAGTATTGCCATTGTTTCTCGGAGGAAGATCATTTCCACTTTCAATCTTAATAATTTTAAGTTATAACTGATATTTTCATTTCTTACATCCCTCTATTGTTTTCCTTATCTTCGTCATACAGGTAGGACTTTATCAATACCGACGTACTTTCTGATTGTATCATGAGAACAAGTACATTTACTTCCCCAAATAAATTTCCTAAATAAATTCTAAATTTTGTGGGATTATGGATTATGTCTCACACGTTTTTTTATTTCTCTCAGAACATCTAATCAGGTATAGAGTAAGTTCTCAGTAAAATGTGAATAATCAAAACTTTAGATTTAAAAATCCCCTATTCTCTTCCATAAATAAAGGTATTTAGATCAGAAAAATAAACATTAAAATCAGGGACCAGCCATGGGCCAGGGCTGGTCTGTTACCTATTTTGATAAATAAAGTTTTATTAGCACATAATCACTTCCATGTGTTTACAGGTTCCCTTACAGGCTATAATCCAGTTAAGTAGCTGCAACAGAGACTGTATGGCCCTTGTAAAGCCTAAAATAGTTATTATCTGGCTCTTTACAGAAAAACTTTGCCAACCACTGCTCCAAATCATTTTTACTGATGAGGAAACAGTCTTAGATCAATCCATCCAATTGTACAGTTAGACCTATCTAGTAACCATACCTCTGTCAGGTGCTCTTTCACTGCCAAATTAAATGCTTGGTGAAAACAATGGTAGTTTAGATTATATAAAATCAAATGAACAGTAAAACCACAAATTAAGAGAGTTGTCAAAAGACCTCTAAGGGCTTATACTAACCTAAATCAAAATATAAATGTCATTTTTTCTGATTTAAAATAGCATCACCTAATAGAAGTAAATAGACTTTGTGCATATATATATATATATATTTATTTATTTATGTTTAGAAAAATTGTAATAAATATATTAACTTACATTTAGAATTTATATATATACACACACACAAAGATTACTATTGAGAATATCATTAATTTTATAAAAATACCAACAAAAAAGTTCACGTGTCTTACAGCAGAGTTCTAAAAGATGTTAAAAGCAATGTGTTGAAGAAAATGCTTTTGAAATAGAGCATGTTGACCTCACATGCTACTCGATCAAGATATGAACAGCTTTTTTTTAAAAAAAAAAAAAAAAAACCCTGGCAATGGAAAGAAAAATAAATATTATGTACCATCCCCCAGCTTTCATCCCATATCAGGGTAGGAAAGAGCTATCACAGTAAGTCCATAAGAATAACTTCTTCGATCAATGCTTATTAACTTAGCGGACTCTAGTTTTCAACAAGTTACTTAAATCTGGGTTTTTGTAGAAGGAATCACATGAAAACTCCATCAGAAATATTCTTAGTGTTTACATACTAACCTTCACTTAAGCTGAAAAGGTAAAGAATAAGAAGAGAGAAAAATGGCCCACACTTAAGATAAAAAATGAATTCGGTTAGCCTAAGCTGCTGTCAGATCTCTGTTCCTGTCAGACAAAAGATATTTAGCATAGATATTTTAGGCAGTAAAAATGATTAGTGTTTCCCCAGGGTATCCTATTATAATGCAATAATAGAGACACTTCTGGAGTAGAAATAATGTGTAGCTGACAGTATATTAGCTACAATTGGTAAACTATAGACAAGAAAAGGATGGAGGCAGGCAGGAAAATGAAATGCTATAGGTAGATACTTAATAACTGTTTGGTAGAGATGATATCTCCCCCATTACAAGACACCAGGCACTGAGTCAGCTCATAGCAAAACGTCCTGTCATCCATTGAGACAAGAAAGAGATGGAAGAGAGGAAGGGGAGAACAAGCCAAACTAGAACAAAACAGAATATTTGCCTGGACAAGGCCAGAGTAGAGAGATAATTATGCATGGACAATTAACAGCATATACCAGATCATATAGGCCAAGTTGCCTACCAAACATGAATGTCCATCTGGCATTCCCCAATCAGGGCACAGACATTTCTTTTTTCCTCAGAGATCCAGCTAGTGGAATTCCTCTGTAGAGTTGCTCAAGACTGTTTGAGTTTTGCCAAAAGAAGGAAGCGGAATTACTCAGCCTCAGCTGCCCTGGCATGTGTCAACTCCTTCTCTTGAGATCCTGTCTCTTCTCCACGTTTCCACCAAAGATACTAGCGGACCTACTAGGGATTCATGTTCTGTACAAATGGCTGACTCTATGTCTTCCTTCCTTAGTCGCTTTGGCTCTTAGGATCTGCTCATAGGATCAAAAATAGAAGTCGTTTTCAACACACTATTACCTTGAATACTTCTCTTGAAGAAGGCCTTGCAGCCCTCACAGGACCAGACTCCATAATGGTAGCCTGAAGCATAGTCATTGCACACTGCACAGTAGCGAGTCTCCTTGGCAGATTCCATAGCCATACTTCCCTTGTCATTGGTACTGGCCAATCTCTCTCTGCCACCCTGGCGTCGATTATCTGAATTTGGCCTGGGGGGGAAAAAAACAGTAAATCCATTAACATTAGAAAAGCAAAACATGCACTCTCTGGGAGATGCAGCAGATCCACTTTATCCTGACATTTTGAAATAATGAATCATAATGTAAGCTAATCTTTCATTACCTCTTGCCGTCTGTTGCAACAAAAGGTATTGCCTATTATATTAACCTTGAGGGGAAATTGTTTATTGCAAACTTGCTTTAAAAACATACTACCTGCACCAGAATATGTTACCTAGAAAAATGACAAAATGAAATTAGCTGGTCTCTAATAGATTTAATGTTTTTGAGGGAATTTACAATTATTTCAGAACCATTAGGGACTAGCGCTCATTCCAACTCTAGACCACACTCAGGGTCTTTCGGAAACAGAGACAAAGCATAAAACAGCTGGGACATTTGGAACTCAGGTGAACTGATGAACAACACGGAACACGTGTCACAAAAAAAAACAATTCAAATTCTTATGTCATTGCCACATAACCCTGGATATCAGTTTTTATAACTTGAATCTGTAATTTGAAAATACTGTTCTTCAATATTCAAAACTCCTCTTTAGGAACATGTAGAGACTGAGCATGGTAGTTCATGCCTCGAACCCTAGCACTTTGGGAGGCCAAAGCAGGAGAATTGCTTAAGGCCTGGAGTTTGAGCCCAGCCTGCACAATATAGCAAGACTCCACCTCTATAAAAATGCTTTTTAAAAAAATTAGCTGAGAATGGTGATGTGCGACTGTAATCCTAGGTACTTGGAAGGCTGAGGTGGGAGGATCACTTGAGCCCAGGATGTCGAGGCTGCAGTAGGCTATATGATCGATCATGCCAACTTCAGCCTGCGTGACAATCAGAGGAATACAGACAAAAAAAAAATGTAGAAAGAGAGACAATCAGAGGAACACAGAAAGGAAACTGAAAATGAACGGCAAGAAAATTCTAGGAAAACCAAGAAAATAAGGAAGTAAAATGCTTTAAGAAAGTAGAAAGCTAAAAAAAAATGTAGAAAGAGAGACAATCAGAAGAACACAGAAAAGAAGCTGAAAATGAACAGTAAGGAGATTCTAGGAAAACCAAGAAAATAAGGAAGTAAAATGCTTTAAGGAAGTAGAAAACTTTACGGAGAGGATGATCAAGGATGGCAAATAGGGCAGAGAAGTCCAACAAAGCAAAGACTGGTTAAGTGAATTCAGACCTGACAAAGCAGACTCTTAGCAAGGAGTTTCCTTAGACAAGTACAGGCACAAGCCAAAATCCAGCAGATGGAATGTAAGGAGATGAAAATGAGGGAAGGCATTCCTTTGAGAACTTGGAGAATAGGAAAGACACAGATAGGGTGGTAGCTGAAGAATATAAGACCCAAGAAAATGAATTGTTTAGAATGAAGAGACTTGAGAAGGCCTTGTGTAGACTGAAGGGCACGGGCCAGGAGAAAGGGAATGGTTGAAAGCACAAAGAAGAAGATAAAAGAATAAAGCCAAGAAGGAAACTAGAGGAACTGGGATTAAAAACACAGGTAAAAGAAACTGCCTCAATGAAGACAACTTGAAGAAGAGCGGAAGGAAGGAGGTAAGGAAAGTAGAGGAAGATGAGTTTGCACCTCTCACCTGACCAGGCATAGGAGTAGATGTTATATTGACCCAGGACTTGGCAGGCATGTGCAATCAAATAAAGGTGGGATAAGAGCCTAGCACAGTGCCTGGTATGTAGTTGGCACTCCACAATATATTTAAATGAACGGAGAGAGTGTTCAAAGTTGTATAAGAAAGAAAGGTAAGCAGACATTGAAAGTATAGATGGAGTGGAGGTTCCTGTGAAAATTTTCAAAAAAATGAAAATCCTAAGATGAGCTAAAGTCAATTGATGATAGCCCTTTCAGGGTCTCTTGGCAAAGGAAGCTCAAGCTTCCTGCTTCCATTCCCCACCCAAATACCCAGACCACATTGACTTTCACTGGTCCTCTCTTCACAAGTCCTATCTTTCCTTTTAGCCCAAATAGTATAACCTCTCCCTGCCTTCTCACTCATTATTATGGTTCACAATTTTGTGGTAGTGGTTCTCAAACTACATTTGCCATAATATTCACAAAATATTGGCTCCTTGGGATGAGTACGTCTGACTTTGCCAATTTTTTTCTGTTCTAAATAACTTAGTTCTGAGGTTGGCAGCCTCAAATAGGAATTCTTTATTTTTTAATGTTCTTTAGAGAGCACTGGCTCACAGTTTTCAATTCTAGTTTGTATTCTGTTACCCATCTCTTTCCATTTCACCACCATGCTGTCAAACCCACCCTCATCAACCTCAAATCTTTTTATTGTTTGTTTACTAATAACTTATGCATGATTCAAGTCAGTAGGAAGCAGCTATGAATATCTAACTGTAGAAGCTTAGTGACTTTAGGGATGGGAGTAGATATTTAGCAAGTATGAAATTGACAGATTCAATGTCTTATAAGCCTTATTAATTGTTGTATCTAGCTCAGTGCCCAGCACATAGCAAGCATTCAATACGTTTGTTGAATGAATGAAGGAATGAGTGAGTCAACAGTATACACATGGCCAGAAGTTCCAATGTGTCAAGTATTTTCCCACTCAGCCCTACATAATAAAATGCTATATGTTTTAAATTGTGGTAAGATATATATAACACAAAATTTACCATCATAACCATGTCTAAGTGTTCATCAATTCAATCATGTTAGATATAGTCACATCATCGTGCAACCAATCTTCAGAACACTTTCATTTCACAAAACTGAAACTCCATACCCATTAAACAGTAATTCCCCATTTTCTCCTTCCCCTGTCTCCTTCTACTTTTGTTCTCTGTGAATCTGGCAATTCTAGATACCTCATTAAGTAGAACCCTACTTTTGCTTTTTGTGTCTGGCATATTTCAATTAGGATAATGTCCTGAAGGTCCATGAAGTGACTAATATGCCATTATCTGTATATACTATACAGACT
This sequence comes from Piliocolobus tephrosceles, assembly GCF_002776525.5. Classification (NCBI taxonomy): domain Eukaryota; kingdom Metazoa; phylum Chordata; class Mammalia; order Primates; family Cercopithecidae; genus Piliocolobus; species Piliocolobus tephrosceles. Next base: position 53,003,070 of record NC_045438.1, on the reverse strand, counting down.
GTTTATCCATTCATCCATCTATAGACATCTGGATTGTTTCTACTTTTTCGCTATTGTGAATAATGTTGCTATAACTATGGGTATAAAAATATTTCTTCAAGAACCAGATTTTTAATTCTTTTAGATATATATCCAGAAGTAGACTTACTGGATCATATGATAATTCTATTTTGATTTTTTGAGGAACCACCAGTGTTCCCACAGTGGCTGTACCATTTTACATTCTCATCAACAAGGCATAAGGTTTCTATTTGCTCTATACCCTCTCTAATACTTACTCTCTTCTTTTTCTAATTTAGTAGCCATCCTTATGAGTGTGAGGGGAATACTGCATTTTTATGTCACCTTTTGTCTGAATGCCTCTCTCACCAGCCACTCCTAATCCGCATAAACTTGAATTAACATCCCTGTTCTGAACTCTCCAGAAGAATTTTTTTACTTCTCTTCTGCTACTTACTATATTAATCTTCAATTGATTAATTCTCATTTCCATTACTACCTGCAAAGTTCCTTGTGTCTTATTCATCTTTAAAATGCCATATGCTTAGAGCATAGTGCCTCACTTGGAATAGGGACTCAACAATATCGATATCAAATAAATTAACCAATGACTGAATCAATAAATTTATAGTTTTCACAATATAGGTAGAATATGTAAACATTATTTTCATAAATATTGGCAAAAGATTTAATAGCGAGAGCCCATTTTCCTCAGAAATAGCAAAGATGTATGCTGTCAGCAAAATGCCATCCATCTACATTTTATCTCTAAGATGACCCCCAGCTTTCTGAAAATCAACTGCAGACTTTGGGCATGGAAATAGAAGGCATCTAAAGAAGATGGGGAAACCACACGGGCTGCATTGACTACTCATAAAGCAACTTTTTTAGCCAACTTAGAAATCCATGTAAATAACGTTGTCAATTATCATTTTGGCCCAGACTTACTCCATAAAGACTCTCAAAATGTTATTTAAAAAAAAAAAAAAGAATATAAACTAGATCAAGCTAAAAGGCAAGTGCGATCTTCCTCTGGGCTCCAAGACCCTGTGGCATGCTGAAATAATATTCACATTGAGTATCCATCAGACCAAGATAACATAACTTCCTCTAGACAGAGAGCTGTGTCCTCAGAAGACAGACTAACACAGCCCAACCATGGACAGCAGGAAGGAACAGACTGGGAGGTGTCCATGTCTGGGCTCAAACCTGGCCATAAGAGTGGGTTAGCCACCAACCTGGGCTTCTCTGCGTACCTATGGCTAGATCAGTCCCAGCAGATAGGCCTCGGTACAGGTCCCCACCTCATCTCTTCCTGCTGCTCTCTACCTGGCCTTGGCCCACTGCACCTGTCATAGACCTGGCATTTTTAGCCTCACAGCTCTTTAGTAGAAAGTGCCTATACCATGACTAAGTTCATCCTTCTTCTGTTCTCTCAGCCTCAAAGGCCTTTTGTTTTTCTGTATTATCATAGAACCAAAATGAATGTCTCTTGCTGGGCACATTGGCTCATGCCTGCAGTCCCAGCTACACAGGAGGCTGGGACAGAAGGACCGCTTGAGCCCAGGCATTCAAGGCTGCAGTGAGCTATGAATGCACCACTGCATTCCAGCCTGGGAGACAGAGTGGCAGTCTGTCTCTAAAAAATACATAAAATAAATTTTAAAAATTTCTTTAAAAGACTCTTATTTTCCTTCTTTAAAAGACTCAAAATGTTTCAGGGTCTGTCTTCCTAAGAGGAGACTTCACAAACCCTAACTGAGCCTTACCCCTTTATTATAAGTGAAGGTTTATCTACTTCCTTAGCAAAATCACTAAGCTACCTCCTTCCTTGTAAAATTCTTATCTTTTTCTCATTGACTTGTCACCAAACCTGTACCGTTTCTCATCTTGGGCACTTTTTCTTAAGACTCAGAGAGGAAGCTGACTGGTTTACCAAGCTACACATTAAGACATTAGATGTCCTTCAACCTAACAGATGCCTGTAAAGATTCCTCTGGAAAGAAGTGGGGCTGAAGCTCAAATGAGAAATGAATGCATCTATGACAATGCATTATAACCATGAAGCACCACGTGTAGCTAAGGAACGAAGAATAGCAGAAGAAAGGATGCCCAGAAGCATAAGAGATCATATAAAAAAAGACACAATACCACTGCATCTATGGAAATAGGAAGCTTAACTGCCTTGATCTAGTTCTGTTTTCATTACCTCAACTGACTACTAAATATTTTTAAATGAAAGCACCACTGATATTACATATTCAACATAATTAAGAGGGATGTCTGGGCTGGGTGTAGTGGCTCATGCCTGTAATCCCAGCACTTTGGGAGGCCAAAGCGGGTGAATCACAAGGTCAGGAGTTCAAGACCAGCCTGGCTGAGATGGTGAAGCCCTGTCTCTGGTAAAAATACAAAAATAAGCCAGGCGTGGTGGCAGGTGCCTGTAATCCCAGCTACTCGAGAGGCTGAGGCAGAGAATTGCTTGGACTCAGGAGGCAGAGGTTGCAGTGAGCCTCAATCGTGCCACTGCACTCCAGGCTGGGAAAAAAAAAAAAAAAAAAAAAAAAAAAAGAGGGATGTCTGAAGGTACTCATATTGGGTCCAGAGAATAGACTCTCTTGGACCAAGTAGAAACAGAGCATAATAAAAACTATTGGCCAATAAAATTTTCATTAATCAAAGGAAAAGTTTAAAGCTCAATGTAATCAAATACTGTTGTTTTTCCAACCACAAATAATGATACCAGCTATCCAAAAGCATTATTCCCCTGATTAGCCAAGCAGTTTTAAAAATTCAAGAAGCCTTGGTTTTTAAAGGAAATATTTTTGTAAAGCTAAATTTAAAGAACCAACAGATAGATGTCCACTCCCTAGAAATGTGGTTTAATTCAGTTCTAGTGCCATAACTTCATAAGGCTCCCTCACCAAATCAAGTCCCCAAAGCTATGTACACTCCACTCAAAATTCCCTATACTTGTTTTTCATGGCACATACCACAATTTCCAATCCTGTATTTGGGTGATTATTGACAAATGTATGTTCCCCCAGTAAACAGTAAACTCCAAGAAGGCAAGAATCATGTCTCATTTGTTCCCAATTTTAACCATACACAGTAGGTTTTTGATATGGTTTGTCTGTATCCCCACCCAAATCTTATCTTGAATTGCAGCTTCCATAATTCCCACATGTCCGGGAGGACCTAGTGGGAGGTAACTAAATCATGGTGGCAGGTTTTTTCTGTGCTATTCTCATGATAGTGAATAATTCTCATGAGACCAGATGGTTTTATAAAGGGCAGTTCCCTTGCACACACTCTCTTGCCTGCCACCATGTAAGACATGACTTTGCTCCTCCTTTGCTTTATGCCATGATTGTGAGGGCTCCCCAGCCACGTGGAACTGTGAGTCCATTAAATCTCTTTTTCTTTATAATTTACCCAGTCTTGGGTACGTCTTTATTAGCAGCAGGAGAACAGATTAATACAGTCCTTAATAAATATTTGCTAAATACACCTCCTACATCTAACTCATTACCAAATTTCATCAAGTATTTCTTCAAAGCACTCTACCTATCCTTCTTTGAATTCCTTGTTTTTTCATTTGTGTCTGAGAGACCAATAATACTCCACTTCTGAATTACTGCAATTACTCTCTTGTCTCCAGTCATTCCTCAAACTCATCCTGCAAGCCACTGCCCAAAGAATTGTCATGAAGTACAACGTTCTCCTTTGAATACCTTGTCATTTTATGTATGTGTGACCACTGCCTTTTCTTTGGATCATAAACCTGTTTGAGAATGTAACAAAAACACTGAAACTATTTTTTCCAGAAAATACACATAAAACTCTCAAACTTCTGCCTATATTCTGGGAGAGATAAACTGGGAAACTCAAGTTTTTTTAAAAAAATCAACATTATACAGATTTAAGTCCAAATTCTTGAATTCCTTGCACCAGCTAGCATTGGTCTCTTTCTAGCTCCCTAAGCAAAATGTTATCGAATTCACCTCTGAGAAACTGCTCACACTACACTTGCCCACACATTCATTCATTGCTTCCTGTCACCTTCACACATTTCATCTCTCCTGGAAAACCAAGCTCTAGTTCCACACAATTTATACGACTTATCTTAAGTATTACAGTTCACAGGGGTTCAACTTCTCATTCTTAGATCACGTAACACCTTCCCCACATCTCATGACATCTAGTTAGACACTAGCTTCTATGTCTGGCAACCACTCCATTTCCGTTCCCTTTGCAGTATTATCTTTCCCCAGCAGGCTCCTAAAAGCCAATGTTCCTCAGGGCTCTGTCTTCAGCCCTCTGCCATTCTCAGATGACATTTGCCCTTTGTGGAATCTCTGCCACACCCAACTGCTGTCCCACACCCCTCCCCTGGACTTCAGACCTATGTGCTAAATACCCACTCTGCACCTCCACATGAAGAACCCAAAGAAACCTCAAACTCAATGCATGCAAAACTAAAATAAATATCTTTCCCGGAAAGCCCACTCCTACTCCTGCACTCCCATTTTGCCCCTATGATCCAGCAGAGGCATTCCAGCATGCTGTTCCCTGTGCCTAGAACACCCTTCCTCTCCCCTGAAAAATTCCTGTTTATCCTCCCATTCTCAGTTTAAACTGCATTTCCTCCAGTGAGCTTTGCTGGCTCCTGGGGTTAAGTCACAGATCCCAAACTCTCCCTATTATAGTAGAGATCTTTTCACTCCCCGAACTCAAAGCCCTCAGCAGCTTCTTACCACAACAAGAGTAAAGCTCAAGTCCTTCCGTGACCTGGAAAGCCCAGCACGACCGCCTGCACCTTCACCCTCACCTGCCCACCCTCCTTCCCTTGCTCCCCAAGTTCCAGGTGCTACTACAGTTGTCTGGCTTTCTCACGCCCTGTCTGGCTTTCTCACACCATTCTAAATGAGTCTATTACTTTCCCTCCTCTTACACTGGTTTTCTTTCTTTCTTTCTTTCTTTTTTTTTTTTAATGATACTTTAAGTTCTTGGACACATGTGCAGAACGTGCAGGTTTGTTACATAGGTGTATACATGTACCATGTTGGTTTGCTGCACCCATCAACCCGTCATCTACATTAGGTATTTCTCCTAATGCTACCACTCCCCTAGCCCTCAACCCCCTGACAGTCCCAGGTGTGTGATGTACCCCTCTCTGTGTCCATGTGTTCTCATTATTCAACTTCCACTTATGAGTGAGAACATGTGGTGTGTAGTTTTCTGTTCTTGTGTTAGTTTGCTGAGAATGATGGTTTCCAGCTTCATCCATGTCCCTGCAAAGGACATGAACTCATCCTTTTTTATGGCTGCATAGTATTCCATGGTATTTATGTGCCACATTTTCGTTATCCAGTCTACCATTGATGGGTATTTGGGTTGGTTCCAAGTCTTTGCTATTGTGAACAATGCTGCAATAAACATACCATGTGCATGTGTCTTTTTAGTAGAATGATTTATAATCCTCTGGGTATATACCCAGTAATGGGATTGCTGGATCAAATGGTATGTCTGGTTCTAGATCCTTGAGGAATCGCCACACTGTCTTCCACAATGGTTGAACTAATTTACACTCCCACCAACAGTGTAAAAGTGTTCCCATTTCTCCACAACCTCTCCAGCATCAGTTGTTTCCTGACTTTTTAATGATCACCATTCTAACTGGCGTGAGATGGTATGTCACTGTGGTTTTGATTTGCATTTCTCTAATGACCAGTGATGATGAGCTTTTTTTCATATGTTTGTTGGCTGCATAAATGGTTTGTTTTCTTTATGGCACTCGCCACTCCCCAACATCAGGCAAAGCCAGATTTTAATGTGTTTATTATTGTCTGTCTTCCCCAGTGAAATGTAAGCTTCATTTCCTCCAGCACCTTGAAGACAGCTTGGCAGAGAAATAATTGTTGAATCAACATATGCATAAGTAAATGATTGACGCAATGGGCAAATCCTTTGCAGTGCTCTTCTCTGCCTTACCTATATACCATGACCTCCACTGTGGCAGGGACTGTGGTGACCTCACTTGCCATGGCCTCCCAGCTTATTCTTAGTGTCTGATACACAGTTCGATAATTAATAAATATTTGCCATCTGAGTGAGTGTGTGGACATCATGAGTCCTCTGCCAATCCTCCCAACTCCATCCCTGCCACATCTCCACATTGCAAACCTGTCCTCCTACACTGCAGCAAGCGCCAAGCAGGGTTCTACCATGAAAAATGGGCCTTCGTGTCTCCTCCACGGCTACCCTAAGGCTTCAGAATCTTCTTTAAATGTTGGGCCCCAGAAAAGTAGCTTTAGCTTTGGTTATAGACTATAGATTTTGCTTATAATCTTAGGGCATTCACAGGTCTCTTGAAGTCCATCAATATCCCACCCAAAAGACTTCAGAGTAAGACTCACTGGCCTACTGTGAGGATAAATGAAGTCTCCTTAGCATCAGCCCATTGTGACCTGGCCACGGTCTGCCTCTCCGGCCCTGCCCTTCCCTGTGATGGGTAATCTTATGTGTCACCCTGCCCTAACCTAGTTAGTACATCTCTAGCCTTCACTCATGCTCCTTTCTATATTGGTCAAAAGGCAAAAACCTCCTAAGTGACAATTACCCCTTCTCAGGTAGCAGCCAAAAAGAAAGTTAATTGTTTCTCATCAGAATCTGCATGTGGCCCCAGAGCATCATGCATAGAACTATTCTGGAGTCCTTATCATCATCATGTAACTATGTGTCCACTGTGCATCTCCAGAAAAGAGATCCTATTGTAGCCATCTTTGCTTCTCAGTTTCCACTACGATACTAACAATAGCAGTCATTCAATAGATGGTTGTGGAACGACTAAAATTCTGTGTTCCGTATGCCTTGCCTTCCCAACTAAGCTTTTCAAAAGTAAGGATACTGTATTATAAGTATTCATATAACACCCACACACAGAGACACATAAAGCACCTGGAGTCGCACTTTTCAGACAGAAAATACCCAATAAATACTTATCGAATAAATTAATCAATGGAGAATTAAGAACCATTTTGCAAGAAGCATAGCTGAGTCTGTTGCTCTGACAAAATAATGTATTCAGGTAATGAGAAGCCAGTTATCAATGCTTGTGTGTGCGCCAACATCCGAGTCAATCTACATATTGTTTCCTGTGTACCTCTCTCTGCTTTAAATATCACTATGGATGGACAGAAGTTGGAGGCAGTTTGTGTCTGTGACCAGAACATGCCTCCTGGGTATTTCTAATTGCTATGCAATTTTGTATTTATTCCTTTTTTATCTATTTATTTTCCACAAAAGTAAATGTATGTTCTTAAAAAGAATTGACAAGAAGGACTCTACTTAAAATGATAGAGTCTGGAGAGGAAAATCTTGATCCTCCTTTTCACAAAAGTTCAAGGTAAATGAGCCTGGGCCAGGTTTGGGCAAACCCTAACCATGTGGTAGCTATGTTCTGGGGTAGGCAGGTCAAAAATTGTTTCCTGCACGACAAAATAGATCCTCCCAACTTTTTGTGAATTACTCTAGCTCTTTTATATTGTTTATCTGAAAACTTATTATATCTATCTCTTATCTCATATTATCTACTTAGTAATACAATATTTATTTAATTTTATTTGTAATCATTGTGTCTTTTAGTTAATAAGCCAAGGCAGGTAATGCTTGTCCCTAAAAAGTACAGAAGAAAATTTCTTCCAAAAAATGATTGGTGATATATGCAGTTCAAAGAAGCTCCACGAAATCATCTAGGGAGAAGGTTATGGCTGCTATTTCAGCTTCTGCACAAAGATTAGACCACAACTTAGACTTCTGGAAAAAACCTGGTACGACCTCTGGTCTAATAAAGTAAAAGGGGCTGGCCAAGCAGGTGAGCAGATTTTCATACTAAATTGATGGTTGTGGCAGGCACTATTTTAAGCGTTTTACGTGGATTAATTCATTTAACCCTTGAAAGTATTCCATGCAGTACTATTACAACACCAGTTGTTTCAGAAATAGTAACCAAGGTAACCAAGGCACAGAGGAATTAGGACACTCACCAAAGTTGTAAAATCAGAAAACAGGGAGTCAAGGACCCAGGCAGTCTGACCCCAGAGCCCAGGCTCCCAGAAGAGAGCAGGACCCTTGGGAGCCCACCCAAAGGGCTCACAAACCAAGGGCAAAGTATTTCACATCTGGAAACAAAGTCATTACCTCAGATCTCATCCTTAAACCCAGAAATACTAAATCCCATTAGAAATCACCTGCAATTATCTGGGCATGGTAGCTCACACCTGTAATCTCACTGCTTTGGAAGGCTGAGGTGGGAGGAATGCTTCAGCCCAAGAGTTAGAGACCAGCCTGGGCAAATAGTGAGACCCCAACTCTACCAAAAAAATTTAAAAATTAGCCAGGTCTGGTGTGCACCTATAATTCTAGCTACTCAGGAGGTTGAGGTGGGAAGACTGCTTGAGCCCAGGAGGTCGAGGCTGCAGTGAGCTGTGACTGTGCCACTGCACTCCAGCCTGGGTGACAGAGAGAGAACTTGTCTCAAAAAAAAAAAAAAAAAGAGAGAGAGAGAGAGAGAAATTTTCTGCAATTATTTATTGTAAGGACAGCAATACTTTTTTGAGGGAAAAGGCTAATTTAACTTCTAATGCAAAGGTCGAGAACTCTGTTGAGTTCCGTGAAAACAGAGTTAATGGAGCTGACAGTCATACAAGAGAATGGCTTCATGAAAGTTTGAATGTTTCCTAAAAATATGATTACAGATAATACCTAGTTTAACTCACAAATAGAAAATGATGCATCATTAATGCTCTTATATACAAGTTCTGAAATTCTTTATGCACAAAGAACATTAGCATTCACCATTCAAAATTCAAGGCTCTCTGTAAAATGTCAAGAGGCTTTCCCACTCACTTAAGAAAAATGTCTTCACCCCAAAATACAAGCAAGTGTTGATTTTTCACGCTAATGGGAAACAAGAATAGCCTGGCAAAAGTTCCCTAAAAACCCATTTAGTCTGTATCTTTTTATCTTTTGTCAGTTTACTAATGTGTAACCAAATGACCCAAGCTGAGTTTCATCACCTCTCCTTTCTTTATTCTTATCAATCTGTTCCAAGTGCTAATGAATGGTGAGGTCTGGGAGCCCAAAGATACAAGAGAGAAGGTATATGGATGATAGAAAAAAGGTAAGTCAAGAGAGAGGGAGAGAGCTGCAGTTTGACATCACATCTTCTTTTTTTAAAAGCCTGGCTTCCAGTCTAATTTCCACAGAAATCATGCCACTGTATTAGGAGACAATAACTTGATTTACCTGCAGAATTACTAAGAAATTCATTCATTTATTCAACAGCATTGAGTGAGCATCTAACTGAGACCACCCAGGGAAAGTACTGGGAAAAAGGACAGATACAAATGGAAGAGAAGAAAAGGGGAAGGCCTAAGAGGAAGGAGCCCAGAAGGAAGAGAAGGCATCCAACCTCCAACTTGGAAAGCTGACAGCTCAAGGCAGAAGACTTTGGCCCCTGGGAAATGCACTACAAGAGTCGTAAACCCACTGACTAACACAAAGGCACAGAACTCCAAATATAAAAACACACCTGCTTACACACTGGTCCCTGGCCTGCTTTTGAATGTGATCTATAAATCATTTCATTTATGATCCTATCCAAAAGATAGGACCAATATGTCATCACATAAAATTCCACACACACATGTCCAAAATTGCAAATGGAAATTTTTACTACAAAAATTATTTGGGAATCTGTGTGTCATTAGGGATCACATTGCTGTCAATGTGATAAATTTCAGGAAAAAGTAAGAGGAGCAGAGTATTGTGATGAAAGATCTAGACTGAGTCATACTCTTAAGTTCTGAACAGAAAGCCACCAATAACAATTGCATGCTTTAAACAAGTCACTAAACCTCTCTGGACCTCAGTTTCTTCATCCGTAAAATGAGAAATTACAACTATGTTTGCTACATTCCCCATCTGGCTCTACAATTGTGTGACCATGATTCTAGTCCTTGCCTCCAACCAACAATAACATCTGTAGCCAGCTAGAATTTCTTCACTGCATCCAAGAGGGCAAAGCCCATTTTTCAAACTCTTTCCTTAGAGAAATAAAATGGATAAAAGACGAGTTGGGAAAGGGTGGTAGCCCTGCATTTAAGTCTTCTTAGCACTCTCATGACCAAGTAATGATGACAAATGGCCATTTCATCAGAGGAAGTTGTCAGTGACAGCCATTGTGTTTCTAATGCTAAAATGATTTTCCCACACAAAAAAATCACTTTTCTAAAATGAGGCATGAGAAAATAGAGAAAGGAAACTAAAGGAAAGGAAGGAACAGAGAGACAAAGAAAAGGGGGGAAACACTTCTGTATACCTAACGTATTTCTTAGTTCAATGAACTCTATCAATAATGATGGAGGTGGGAACTTGACTAGAAGAAAAAAGAGCTGAGATATCAAAGACAAAGTAAACATAATTCATCTATTGTGACATCGCCCAGGTTAGCACACATGGTTGGAAACAGTCCCACAGCAAATGAGTGATTCTGGAATAAAAGAGATGTTGGATATGAGGTAAAATTAAGAGAGGTTCTTTTTTCCACAGAATAACTGCAACAGTGGCAAGGCCGAATTCTTAAACATAATCACACACCAGAAATTGTGACACCTCTGATTAGGTGCTAAGGGATCTCTTTGATGTGAAAGTTCAAACTAAATCTTCTGGGTTACTCTTCCTTGACTTTCCTATCCACCCTACAGTAAGTGAGGCCAAAGAGCACCCTATCCTTTTGCTGCTCATGTAACAAAGGAAAACAGTCTTGCTTACTTTTTTTTTTTTTTTGAGACGGAGTCTCGCTCTGTCGCCCAGGCTGGAGTGCAGTGGCGCGATCTCGGCTCACTGCAAGCTCCGCCTCCCGGGTTCCCGCCATTCTCCTGCCTCAGCCTCCTGAGTAGCTGGGACTACAGGCACCAGCCATGGAGCCCGGCTAATTTTTTGTATTTTTAGTAGAGACGGGGTTTCACCGTGGTCTCGATCTCCTGACCTCGTGATCCGCCCGCCTCGGCCTCTCAAAGTGCTGGGATTACAGGCGTGAGCCACCGCACCCGGCCTTGCTTACTGTTAAGAACACATAGCAGAACCTTCTGCAGTGCATTTTGCAGACAAAGTCATCTGGAGACTCCGGGAACATATGCTGGGAAATGTATAGAGTAGCAGTTATACGGATGTCATGGTGAGAGAAGATTGGGTTGATATGTGTGATATGCCCTACCAAGGCAGTGATTCTATGATTTGTTTGGAGTTTCGGAGTTTGGACATGCTATTATGACCTCTTTGACTTAGAGTAATACCTACAAGTTGTTCTCTGGAACACTTTAACCTCTTCCTCCAGATTCATCTCCTTCTGCTCCTTCACCCTCCTTCCATGTACTTTGCAGTCCAGCAACGAATTACATGACATTCCCAAATCTGCCATGCCTGTGCTTATCCTTAAGTCTTGGCTCATGTTTTTTTCCTGCCAAGAATAACCTTTTCTAGTCCTTTCAAGTCTAGAGAAATCTTCATCACGTTGACTCAACTTCACTCTGCTACCTCTCTTCTTTGTACCTCTACCTTCTTAGCCCTCATCACACTGCAATAAAAGCTACAGTTACACAGGTTTTATACTTGTTAGACTATGCTGTTATACCTGTGAGCAGCATCTAATAAATAGGAGGCAGCCAACACAACATTTGAATGTACTTAAGTTGAATTTGATTCAAATGAATTATGTGGAACTCATTCCGTGATATCCCCCAAAATAATTAAAAATACCTTGAGAGGTCAGTAAATCAGTCCTGATATGTGCCCAGTTACCTGCACAAAGTTCCCATAGGCAACAAAAGACAATAGAGCAAAACAAATTTCAATTTTGGATAAGTCACTTCCAGTTTACTAGGATTTTCTAAACCAGTATCTAAGGGACTTGAGACCAAGTTACATAATATGCAAATAATTCTGTGTCATTTTCCTCATTTGAAAATAAGAATAACAGCATTTTCTCTATCTGGAGAGATGATGACATTGTATAACATTTATGAAAAGAAGTTAAAACTCATGAAGCCAGACGCTTGATGTTAATCTTTAACACCTGCTTTGAAGTGCATACATAGTAGTCTTTCAGTAAATGGACTATGCTGCAAGGGCTTTTAATTACCACGCAATACTTGATTCCTCTCTCATGTCACATCCAACCCGTCAGGAAATCTCATCAGCTGGACCTTCAAAGTGCAAATCAATACAAACTCTTGATACTTAAAGACATAGTGTTAACTTTTAAAATGTAATGGTATTATAGTTGGGCTTTTAAAAATAGTCCTCATCCTTTGGAAGTGTATACGGAAATATTTACAAATGAAACATGATAGTTGAAGCTGCGCGATGTGTACATGAAGGATCACTATGCTTTTCCACTTCTGTAAAAGTTCCAAAACATTCACAATAGAATGTCAGATCAGGTCATTCCTCTTTCAAACCTTTAACTCGATTTTCAACTCACAGTAAAAGCCAGAGTCCTGAGGATGCTGTCCCCCACGTTCGTCTTCTTACCCACCTCCAACTTCTCTTTTTTCATTCTTTTTTCTTTTTCTTTTTTTCTTTTCTTTTTTTTTTTTTTTTTTTTTTTTTTTGAGACAGGGTCTCACTCTGTCACCCTGACATGATCTCAGCTCACTGCAACCTCCAACTCCTGGACTCAAGTGATCCTCCCATCTCAGCCTCCCAAGTAATTGGGACTACAGATGCATGCTACCACATCCGGCTGATTTTCTTTGTACTTTTTTGGAGAGATGGGGTCTCACCATGTTGCCCAGGCTGGTCTCAAGCTCCTGGGCTCAGGTGATCCATCTGCCTCAGCCTCCCAAAGTGTTGGAATTACAGGTGTGAGTCACCACGCCCAGCACCTCCAACTTCTTACTCCGTTCCGGCCATGCTGGCCTCTGTACCTCAAAGACACCAGGGATGTTCCCACATCAGGGCCTTTTCCCTGCTATGCCCTCAGCCTAAAATGCTTTTCACCAGGATATCCTCATGGTACTATTCCCTCCCCTATTCAAGACTTTGCTTAAATGTCACCTGTGTAATGGAAACTTTCCCAATTTGTCCCATCAGACAAATTGATCAGTAGTTCACTGATCTATTCCCAGTTCTGATAACAGTACCTGGCATAGAATAGATGGTCAATGAATATGTGTTGAATTAATAAATGAGCAAACTGGGTCAGCCACCCCATGAAGCTAGCTGGAAGTTTTACAACATCAACAGAGAGAGGTAAGAGCACGGGAGACAAGCCACCGTGATCACTATAAACCAGGCTGCCAAACTGATTTCAATTACTGCTTACAAGGAGGAAGGACAAGGACCCCATGTGGTGCCTAGGAAGTCAACAAAGTTAATACAGCAGAGTTTTCTAGAGCCTGAGGATTAAGTATCCGTAGGAAAGCTGCCCTTTTACTCTTCAGAAATGTCTATCCCAGGCCTCGCAGCACAGGTTGACACAGGTTCTAGCCTCTGCATTGGAAGAGCGTCCTCTCATTTCTAGACGCTATCCTCTCATGGTTTTGTCTAGACAGTAGAATCAGAAGCAACCTAAAACCCTGAATATAGGCTCAAATTCCCAGCCTGTACCTCATTCAGTCTTATCTTCCTACAAGATCTGGCCTTGCACAGAAGAAAATCAACTATATATCTTTATTACCCTTATAGGTGGTATTTATAACTTTTTGTATTGAGCTCAGAAATCCACTTCCTGATGCTCCTGCTGTAGTCTAAGCATGCTATGTGAAGCAAGGTGTGAGCATGCCATGAAGCCAAAGACAGACCACACGACCAACTTTCAATTCCTTCCCTCCCCCATCCCCAGGGCTCTCTGCTCAACCTGGCTCATGTCCAACTGGGGCAAAATCACTCAGCTGTTACTCAGTCACCTCGACTCCCACCTGCAAAAGCAAACAATTTCCTAAGTACCCCAGAACCCTGGAGAACACTTTTCTTCCTTCCTTCCCTCCTTCCTTCCTTCCTTCTTTCCTTCCTTCCTTCCTTTCTTTCTTTTCTTTTTCTTTTTCTTTTTTTTTTTGAGATGGAGTCTTGCTCTGTCACCCAGGCTGCAGTGTAGTGGCATGATCTCGGCTCACTGCAACCTCCACCTCCACCTTCTGGGTCCAAGTGATTCTCCTGTCTCAGTCTCCTGAAGAGCTGGGATAACAGGTGGGTGCCACCACACTCAGCTAATTTTTGTATTTTCGGTAGAGACAAGGTTCCTCCATTTTGGCCAGGCTGATCTCAAACTCCTGACCTCAGGTGATCCACCCACCTTGGCCTCCCAAAGTGCCTGGGATTATAGGCATGAGCCACCGTACCCGACCAATAACACATTTCTAACCCTCACTCTGGCTCTTACTCCCAAACATGCCTTCCATCATGACTCTGGGAATTCTTTAATGGCCTCAGGCTAGGACTGAGTAAAAGGAAATATTTTGAGTACCTGAGAATTCTCACTTCTACTCCTTTCCCAAAAAGACTTCAGAGAATTTTCCCCCAGAAAATGACACAAGTACAGTTAGTTATCTGACCTCTATTCCAATAACTTCTGGAGCATTTCCTTGTCGCACTGTCTCCCACGCATATCCTTGTTCACACCATAGCCCTGATTTCTTTACAAACCCAACCACGTATTGGAGAACCCCAGTCCCATAAGCCCGGCTGTAGCCAGGAATCCCTTGTGCAGCACGCCATCTCCCAAGCCACCAGAGTCAAGGTCAAGCTCTACCAAGGCAGCCACTCCCAAAGTGTTGCAACCTGAATAGGTAGAGGAGGGGGAGTACAGATCTCTTTAATGTTTATCTAGATAGGAGGTTTGCTTTTGTCTTCTAAATGTTTCACACTTCAAAAAGCATTTCAGAGATTTATTTCTCTGAAATATTCTTCTCTGAAATCCAGTTAAAAAATAAGATAATTTCCCCAAGACAACAAAGAAAGGTGCTATTTTTTAATACTTATGATCTTACTCATTCACAAAAGTTACCTAATCCATAGTTGTGAAAGCAAGAACTCTTTTTGTCTTTTTTTTTTTTTTTTTTTTTGAGACGGAGTCTTGCTTTATTGCCCAGGTTGGAGTGCAGTGGTGCGATCTCAGTTCACTGCAACCTACACCTCCTGGGTTCGAGTTTCTCCTGTCTCAGCCTCCCAAGCAGCTGTAACTGCAGGCATGTGCCACCATGCCCGGCTATTTTTTTGTATTTTTAGTAGAAACGAGGTTTCATCATGTTAGCCAGGATGGACTCAATCTCCTGACCTTGTGATCCACCTGCCTTGGCCTCTGAAAAGCAAGAACTCTTTTTACCAGATGCTATTTCTTGATGTTCCCTTCATACATTGTACCATTTTCCCTTATACTTTAATTATCCTTCTTTACAATTAGCAATAATTATAATTATGTGAATGACAGCAATGTCATTGTATGTTTAGTCTAAACCTATGTCTTCTACTATAATCAATAATAATGACAAAAATAAGCATGCACATTCTACATGCCTCCTTTCCTGGTAGGAAAGCAGGTAGAAATGGGCACCATAACAGAAAACCTCCAGGCTTCAAAAAATTAAGCCCATGAAGCAGAGAGGCAACATGGCTACGGCTGTCAGACTTAACCAACAAAAATACAGGAAATTCAATTAAATTGGAATTTCAGATAAACAACAAATAATATTTTAGTATAATATTGCATAGGACATGCTAAAATGTTATTTGCTATTTAACTGAAATTCCAGTTTACCTGGGCATCCTATGTTTTATCTGACAACTCTACATATGGTTCTTCTAAGAAAAGGCAGCAGAGATGCACAAATCCGGCCACAATGACAGATCTGAGCTCAGGACAACAGAAAATCATCACACGTTTAACCATGCTTTTCTCATCAAGAGACAAAAGTCTGTTTTGGACATAATTAGGCAACTTTGAAGATGCACTAAATCTTGGGCCAGTGGGTATCACGTTAGGTTACTGTTCCTGTTTACTAAAATTATGTAGGAGTTTACAAAAAAGAAAAAGAAAAAAACTAATGAACCTTCTGATTCACGTAGCTTAGGTCACCAAAGAAACTCCCTCACCTTTAAGAACTCCCTGGCACAGCATCATGAGGCGTGCAGCTTTCATTTCTCTTTCTCACTTCCTCTCCACCTGCCGGAGCTCTCCTTCATGTAGATGCAATTAGAAAGGGTTAGGCTGGACTTCAGGAAGATTTAAAATGATCATCTTCCAAGGAGAAGAAATACTGACTTAGAAAAAGTTGCCATTGACCTAATCTTCCTGTGTTTAGCATCATCTGTCTCCAAGGAATCGCCAGAATGCAGGATGCTGAGCAAAGCCTCTCAGAGTATCACGAGGGGAATGAGCTTTGTTTTCAGCTCCTTAGTGGAACTCATTTTGCTGCAAGGATCTTAATAGTACTTTCAAAACCAGAAGAAAATACATTTTGGCCTTCAGTTTTTCACAGAAAGGAAAAGAAATGTGAAGGACAATCTCAAGACGTCCACACTAACTTCTCCTACCTCAAATTGTTTTGCTTCTACATGTATAAAAGTCATAAGCTATTGATATCAAGAACATATTAATTCTTACATTCTCTCTTTACAGCATGGTGAATTGTAAGATTTTTCATATCTCCTTTTAAAATTTTTTAACTGGCAATTCTAGCAGTTCTTTGACTCATTTTTAAAAAATCAAAGTGAAAAAAATGCTATAGTTTTGCTTAGTTATAAATTCTATCCTGATAAATATATATCTCTAAAGAACAAGTTGTGTCAAATCATCTTGGTGTAGCACAGTTACAACCCACCAGCCATGCCTTTCTTTAACACATGTAACAGGGATATTAGTTATACTTCCGACATATGGGTCCATCAATTGCCATTCTAATTAAACTTTCATTTCATTTCCTGGAACAGTATTAAACTACAAAGGGAAAATTTAATAGTAAACAGTATATAACCAACATCAGGCTTAGTCATTAGTCTTAGAGAAGACACATGTTTTTCAACATGTGGACCAGGTAACTAAAAATGTCTGTCGTAACCTGACTGCTAGATCAAGCACAGATCAAATTATGTTTTAAATTCTGTCAATACTAAAGTGAAATATCTATAATGAAATAATGCAAGTTCCATTTTCACATTGGTGATAGTGGACTAAAAATAGCACCCAACTGCTTCAGAAATCTGAAAGGAGACAGCGTAAGTCTCCAGGGAAGTCTGGGAAGGTCACGCCTAACCTTTAAGCCCTGGAAACAGAAAAAAAAAGAAAAACAAGGGAATCTTCAGTCCCAAAGTAAACAAGGTATAGTTATTAAATTGAGAGTAAATAATCTAAATAGAAGTATAGGAAATAAGTCATCACTAGAGAACTAACACTGACATGACAAACAGAGGTTAAAAATTCTCACATGAACCATATACCAATTAAACAGATGGCCTGTCTAGACAGGCATGGCTGGGGCATTCACTTTAGCTATCATTATAATGTTGTAGTGATCAGAATTAGGTATTCTGTGATCCTGCTTTGCTTGAGCTTCTACTATAAATGCTAGAACAGTAACAATGAGTATAGAATGGTCTGATGCCCTCGGTGAACAGGAACTGGCCATGCCTCCATCTGTTAGGTGTGAGGTAGTGGTCAGGAGTCAGAACAGAGGATCTAGGACTACCTGGTTCTTTCTCTACCAGCTGGGAAACCTTGGGGGAAGTTCCTTCACCTTTCTGGACTTTGATTTCTTCACCTGGAAAATATAAAATGTACGATTCCATCATGTCTAAGGCCCCTCCTAGATGATAATACTGTGATTTTATGATTTTATTTATACAAAGAGAGGATTGCACCAAATTACACTATAATTTTATCCAGATTTTAAGTTCTCAGATGGGTTTCACATGCAAAGAAATTCCTAAGGTTGCTATCAGCAAGTCTTTATAGAATTTCATTTATTGGCTCCTGATATTAGAAGGAAAAACATCCCCCTGCTTAATGGAAAATTGTTTAAACATGCTTTTAGCAAGGATCATAAAAATAGTCATTTCCCATAAAAATAAAAGCAGCAGCCTCAGGACACAGTCTAAGATGAAAGCATTGTCACAACTAAAACAAAGACAAGGAATTAACAAACCAACTGCCAAGTAAATTGATCAGCAACAGAAAAATCCTGTCAATTTCTCTGCATAATGGAGTCAGTTAAAAACTTAAGCTCCAGAGTCCAAATTCTAGATCTAGAATCCCTAATTCTCCAGTACTGGTTATATGACCTTGGACAAGTCACTTCCCCTCCCCAAGTCTTAGTTTCTACAACCCATAAAATGAGAATAACAATAGTACCAGCTTCTTATGAGCAATGTAAGGTTTAAACAAGATGATCATTAAGGTTTTCGGCAAGGCGCCTGGTACATTGTGTTCAAAAACCACTAGCTATCCGTGTTCTTCAAGTTATTTCTCTGATTCTTAACAATTTACCCTTATTTTATTAATTCAGTATTTGGCTCTATAAGTTAGTAAGCATTTATTCTGTCCAAGGAACTGGGCTGGAACTCTGAAGAGTACCACTCAGTTCCTCTTCACAACCTCACCTGCCCTTCTTTGTCTGGCTAAATCTTCATTCTTAAAAAACTCAGTTGAAAGGGTCACTTGCTCTATTAAACCGTTTTGACCTCCATATCAATGGACCGAGATCCTCCATCTGGTTAAGTGCCTCTCCTCAATGCTCCTGGCTGTCTCTTTTCTATCACAATTCTTATTCTACTGTTTTTTCATTGTCTATCCACTTGTCATCTCTCTCACTCAACCATAAAATCCTTGATGACAATGTTCCCAATCTCTGTACCTACCACCAAAGCCAGTACATGATCAACATCCAGTAATGCTTGCTGAGTGAATGAATATGATAAATGAATTAGTAAATCTATGAAATTACTCTAATAGGCTTTATAGTTTGGCACCAGTTCCATGACCAGTTTCATGGAAGACAATTTCTCCACAGACGGAACCAGGGATGGTTTTGGGATGATTCAAGTGCATCACATTTATTGTGCACTTTATTTCTATTAGTATTACATTGTAATATATAATGAAATAATTATGCAACTCACCATAATGTAGAATCAGTGGGAACCCTCAGCTTGTTTTCCTGCCACTAGACAGTCCCATTTGGGGGTGATGGGACACAATGATAGATCATCAGGAATTAGATTCTCATAAGGAGAACCCGGATCCCTCACACGTGCAGTTCACAATAGGGTTCGCATTCCTATGAAAATCTAATGCTCTCACTGATCTGACAGGAGGTGGAGCTCAGGCAGTAATGAAAGCAACGAGGAGCAGCTGTAAATACAGATGAAACTTCACTTGCATACCCACTGCTCACCTCCTGCTGTGCAGCCCAGTTCCTAACAGGCCCCAAACCAGTACCATTCCACGGTCCAGAGGTTGAGGACCACTCTCTATACATTAATAATCTATTCCATAGACAGGGGAGACAACTCTATTTACAACTAAAATGAAAGGAATTCTCTGGTGATTACAACAAAAGTACCGGGAGAAGGTGCTATATGCACACAATGCACACTGAACAAACGCCAGGTGGAAAATTCACTTGATAGGGATAGCATTTGAGCTGAACCTTGACTTCTGGGTAGAATCAGCCTAACAGAGATGGAACAAGAAGAAAGAAGGGTATATGGTACAGATGAAGATCACTATGAAGAACAGAAGTAGGAACATGCCATTTTAACATGGCTCTTTCAACAAGAGCTTCTTGGAGTAATAGCAGGAGATTGATTGGAATCAAAGTACAAGGGCTTGATTGCCACACCATGGAATATGCATGTTTTCTCTGACTAGCCTGAGGTCTTTTACACAGGGGAAGAACCAGATAAGGTATATATATATATATATATCTGTGTGTGTGTGTGTGTGTGTGTGTGTGTGTGTATACACACACTTCAGGTAATACACTCTAGTAGCTTACGATTAATTACAGTTTGAAAGCTCAAAAGCTGAAAAACCAGTGAGGAACTCCTAACAGTGATAATAGAAAACTGACCCTGTGTAGAGAAAGGCGAGAATGACGTGACAGACATATGAGAGAAAACTTCTCATCAGTGTTTTTAAGATATCCTAGAAAATGACCGGTACTGCACTGTTGTCAACCACAGTCATTCAATATAAGAACTCTAGCAACAGAATGTTTCTACAAGTTACTTGATAACTTTGCTAGCTATTCCCTTATATCAAACACAGACTTCTTAGAAAAGGGTTGGACTCTTGATAGAAAAGCAACATTGGTTTCATTGATCACAATTGCTGAGCATCAGAAACAAAGAACCAAGACTCAGAGAGCCCTGGGCCAGGGGTTGATAATCCCTCATTGTGTGGAGCCCAGAACCTGATAGTCAAGTAATGTGGGCACTAGAGGAGACCCATGTTCACTTCTCACCCAAACACTTGCATTTATACATATTTCTGAGATTTCAAAGACTTGCTTTCAGCTGCTTATTCTGAGTTCACATGAGGAAATGAGCAGGCTTGAGGACTGAGGACCAGACAACCATGGGCTTCTATACCAAGCTGGAGTGCCTGAATGCCACTTCCCTCATCCATAAATTCATCTTCTACAATGCAAAATTGGACTGGGGAAGCATTAAAAACTGCAGTCTATTTGTGGAAAGAATTTTGCAAATACATCAGAGGGAGGACACGAGGAGAGCTTTAGTTGAGTCCTCCTCCACATTTAAGAGTGGTTCAAGGATTCAAACTTATAGAACTTTCCAACCATGCAACTGGAAATTTTATGCAATCAATAATTGTACTGATATTTGGGATTTTATAGTTGTATCAACAATGCTAGAGGTTATGTGTACCACTAACAGCCTGCATTGGTGGCAACTCTCTGATGAACCATAAGGAAAAAGAACCCTATGGAGGGAAGATATGAGGGCTTAAATTACCTTCAGTTATGTAAACACTTAACAAAAATCGAATTATGCAGGCTAACCGGCACAGGTATGTGTTTGTGTCCACGTTTTAGATTGCTTCCTAATTTTATCTTCATACCTGGTATCAAAAATCTGCATCTTCATACTCTTCAATCTACCTTCTTTGTATTTATTCCATATCAAATGCAACAGCCAGTCTTGAAACTTCTTTTGGAAAGCTGAGGAGTAGACTGAAAGCTACTGTGTTGGTTCTCCTCAGCACTCCTTTTACCCTCTGCTTCTGAAATCCAAGAGGCCCAGGGAAATGCAGACTTGGAAATCAAGCAGACCTGGGTTTGAGTAGTGCTTCTCATGGTTAGAACACAGCAAAACCATGAGGCACATCGCTAGTCTCACTTCCCTCCATGTCTCCATCCTGAAGACTTAGATGGAAACATCCTCCATCTAAAGTCATAGGAAGAGTAAATGAGCTACCACCTAGAGATGTGCTGAGAAAACGCAAATCAGTGAGAAAAGCCCCAAAAGTTCTTTTGTTTGTTGTTTTTCTTAACTACTGACTCAAGCTTCAACCCAGAGCAATAGTCAGAACTGCTGAAATACAGCCTGCTCTCGATAGTTTTTTAATCATCTGGGTGGTTCTGAAATCATCCTTGATTTGGATGTTCCAACCAAGGTGAAAAAGACATCCTTGTAGATGTTACCTAAGTACAAGCTTCCAACTCTTTCTTTCTCCCAGTTCCCATTTTTCCAAATCACAGAAAAATTCCCTCCTTGACCTCTGTACATCACAGCTTCTCCGTAAGCTGCTTACCTCAGCTTCAACTACTTCCCTCTCTGGGATTGCTTCAGTCCACAATACTTAATACCCCTCACTCTTTTTATTGATTGATTAGTTTTTACTGATTTGGAGTCTTTGGTTTTTTTGCAGAGACAGGGTCTCACTGTGTTGCCCAGGCTGGTCTGGAACTCCTGGGCTCAAGCAAGCCTCCCTTCAGCTCCTCAAAGTGCTGGGATTACAGGCATGAGCAGCTGCACACAGCCAAATTTGAAGTTTTTTTTACAGTTGTTTTGTTTTGTTTTTCTAGCACAGTACCTGGCATGTAATAAGCACTTCAAGAAATACTAGCTTCCTGCTTCCTTTTGGTTGCAGAAGTTTAACTTCTAATCACAATAGGGTATTAAAGTTAGTCACTTGAAGGCAAAATAAACAAATATAGGGACATTCCAGACTCATAGAAAATTCCCATACTCACCTTCTTCAGGGTATAGTTCTCAATTCCCTTCTGAAGCAGTAATAAAGAATAATGACTTGCTATGTGCCAGGAATGTTATAAGCCCTAGACATCTATGAATTTGTCTAATCCTCACATCATCCAAACAATGTAGCATTTACAGATGAGGAAACTGAGGCACACAGTTAAGCAATTTGCCAGCAATGACAACTACACAGGAGTCATGCCAGAATAGAAATGTAGCTACTGGCTCCCAGACCTGTGCTTTCATCACTCTATTATATAGAATCAATTCTCATTATTCGTGGTACTCATGTTCTGTAAAGTCACCTCAAACACTGAATGAGCAAATACCGAACCACTGCATTGAGGGGAAAACAGGGTAGGTTCCTGGCAGCCCATGGTCACAGCATTTTTGCCAACTCATTAATACATAACCTTGTTTTATATGTTTTTCTGTTCAAAAACACTTTATTTAATATATACCGTTGATTCTCTATCATTGAACTCATGGCCAACAGCGCTGTAACTCATGCCTGAACAAAGCTTATCAAACACGTATTTTCTCTTAAGACATGTCAGAGCCTTGTTGCACTTAGAATCCCTAGACAATACTTCAGGACTATGTTTAGGGGCCATTTTAAACAGCAAAATCATCAACTGGAATTATGAAAATGCAAAAATCATGACGCTAAGTAGATCACAAAAGGGTACTTGTTTATAGTCTGGGAGCTGCAAGAAGTCAGCCTTGCTCAGCCTCAGCTGGGAACGTATACCTCAGATAACTCAAATTTTTTTGCCATTCCGCACATGTCTGCAAAGGACTGAGAAAGCACCATGAGTACTGACTCGAAGGTTACAAATAAAATGTCAGTCAGCGAATTTGCAAATACAGAATCCATGAATAATGAGGGCCGACTGTACTTGGAATGCTGTATGGAGTCCTTTTTCTACTTTTGTTCCTGAGAAAGAGAGATTCACAAACTTCCCACATTCTTCCAGTGGCATCTAAGGATCCCTTCCTAAATGGCCTTTCTCCCAGCCAATAGACTGAAGCAAACCATGTCCCCGATGCTTCCTGCCCACCACCATCCATTCATTCAACCAACAGCTTCTCCCGGCTTTCACGTGGCATGCACTTCGCTAAGAGCTTGAGGGAAATACAGCAAGGTAGAAGACATGGTGTCTGTTTGGACCAGCGCTCAGGGATTCCTCCTATTAGAAATCAAGGAGGCTTCCGAAATCCCTACAATTTTTTTCCCTGTAACTAAAGAAAATAGCTTCTCAATGTAACTAAATTATATCTCATACACAAATTGGAATGTATGCCCTTTCACTCTGAATTGCTTGAAATATTCCAGGAGAAATAAATACAACTATGTGTAAGATCTTCCAAAAAAGCAGAAGTCAAAGTCACCAGAAAGAACCTTTAAAATCAACTATGTTTCTGACAATGTTACTTTCGAAACTGTTACCCTCCCCGAGCAAAATCACCTTTGAAAACTACCTTTGTAATGTAAGAAAGATTAATCATGAATGCACTGAATGTTCAGAAATGAGTGTTTTTGTTGATTAAGTGGGAAATTACAGTTAGCAAAAATGCCTTGTATATGTTCACATGGATCTAAAACTCCTGACACCAAGTATACTGGGAGACAACAGTCAAGACTACACTGTTAGTTTACACATGCAGGAGATTCTCATGTTAGAATCAATCTCACCCATTCAAGCTATAAGACTTCCCAGCTGCTAGGTGCAATGCTGTTGCATGAACTGCGGGGAATACAAAATCACACTTTATATAGTCTAAGCCCTCAGCGAATGACTCAATTTGGAATAAGGTAGCCAAATGAATGAATGAACAAACTTTCAAAGAAATTCTACTAATTGAAAATTTCTTCTTTATGTTGTTGAAATTTCTATCCTCAGAGACAAGAAAAACATCACTTTCCAAAACTTTTAATCTAGTTAATACCACTCTGAGTTATTAAGGCATATTCTTATACTGGCTGAGGTAGGAACTCTGTTTAGCCCTGTTCCAGATTTCATTAAAATAACAGATGAGACAGGTCAATAAAGAAATAAACCAGAAAAGGTGAAAGAAAAATATCTGAGAATACACAGATGGAACAACTAAAACAGAAAAGAAAAAAGAAAGCTTAATAGGGTAAAAGAGGCCAAAAACTCTTTAAAGGGAGTTTAAACTTCTATCTATTAGAAAATAAAGCAAATGAAACAAGAAAATATGAGAATGGACTCAAAATTCTAAAAGACCTGCAGAAGAAAGAGGAAGTACGCCAATGCAAAGACGACTATTTCTAACATCATTTAATCGCAGGAAACTAAAAGAGAACATTGTCTTTTGCTTTCAGAGCCATAAAAGAAATCCCAAGCCGCCCAACAAGTCAAGGAGCCAAGAAAACTGCCCAGGAAGTAGTGCCAGGTATGCACAAGTTGGCTGCTAGGGCCCCTAACTTGCCACTGTTTAGGAACAGACAGAATGAGCCCGGGACGGAAGGATGGAAGATGGAACTGGAACCAAGGAGGGTGGACCTTAGGGCCTGGCCAGTTCTATGGCTTCTGAGCTGGAGATGAGAATCTGAGTGATAAAACTGCAGAGGTCTTCCATTCCTCCTGGGGTTGACAACATTTGGGGAGCTCTCAAAAATAACCCACCTGAGCTTTTCAAGCGCTCATTTGGAAACGTCTAGTTCTGAACATTACTTAACGGATTTTATTAACTTTAAGTGAACTTTTAAAATTTTCCCAAGTGTAACTCAAAGGATCTCCAAAAAATAGAACATTACCAAACAAAGAAGTCTACTATCTTATTAAAGATGACACATTTATTTAAAGTGGATGTTTTAAGAACAAACTAATTTGTCCCTCTAAATAGTTCAGAGGAGAGACAAAAAAATTTCAGTCTTGCTTGGAATTTTGGGTTCTTTTAAATTTTTTTGTAGCAATTGTAGGTACTTAATAAGTTTATAATATTATTGTAATATTATTGATAATATCAGTATTAAAATTTTTAGACTATCAAATTAGAATTATACAACAATGAGCCAAGTAGATTTAAGGGATTGGATTTCTGTATAGGATGAACATCTCCAGGGTTCATAGGAGGCATCCAGAAATACTACCTACCCAAACTGAGATGAAAACTTCATTTCCATCATCATCATCATCATCAAAATCATGGATCATTACCACTACCATATCACTTACAAGTGGGTTGTAAGAAAGTCATACTCTTTCTTATTTGCCCATGTTTCTTGAAATTATTACTTTATTAAACTACATAAAATTTCGTCAGTTGAGACCAGAATAGTTGTCTTTCTATGCTTCCTATTTTTAATAGGGTCTAAAAATACACACATAATTTAAAACATTGTTGATTAACGCAAAACTTTCTTCAGAGTCCCTCATGATATTATTCAAGGCAGAGAACTGAGCAATTATGGTTTCTTCCTTCATAAGATTAAGGATATTATAAAAGTGCTTCCCATAACCTCCAGCCCACTTAAGTCCTGGGATTTCAGAGATCAATATGAGGATATTTTAGAGACGAAGTAGGAAACAGCTCAGACATACTTTTTTTTTTTTTAAGTGGCATTACACGTCAAGTCATTGGCAGAGTTTAAAATATAAAACCCCTCAATAACTTTGATGAACTGCCTCCTTTCCATCAAATCCCTTACACTTTCGCTTTGGCTGGTTTGCATTCAAGTGGCTGTATTTTTTGGATTAATATAGCATCTTTCTCTGGAGTACGCATTTGGTTCGAAGCAATTGTAGCCACTCTGTTTTCCTTTTTTTTCAGATAAGCAAACTGAGACAGAATTAAACCAAAAGACTAATTTGCTCTTCTCCATTCAAAGTTGTCTGGAAAAGAAAGAAACGCATTTAGCACGCTGCTCTCTCTACTGGGTACTTCTAAAGTTACATTAAAAATAATAATGAAGTCACAGGGAGGGGTTAAGATGTATTAATTTCGTGCTGAGTATGGATTTTAGAAAAATATAATTAAAATTCATATATTTCCTTATGTAAAATTGTTTACACATAATCAGGGTTTTGACATTTTTAAAATATATCTGTAAAATAAATGTTCTTTATAATAACCCAGTAAGCCAGGCTGCAGAAAAATGTTGCAGATGGTGATAAAGATTTTACTTAAATTTGACTTTCACAGGAAAAGATTTCATATAATCATCATTCTATATTTATAACAAAACTACTGACCACTTAAATCTGTTTTTCCTTGCTTTTTAGCCTGTGAAAGCACCAAAACAAATATTAACATGTGAGTAAAATAATAAAAACACCTAATGTTTGTTTAGTTTCTGTACCATTTTAACCTATACAATCTCACTTAACAAAGTTACTATTGTCTCACCATTAATGGTAAGTCTGGCATCTTTTCTAGTTTTTCCTGATATCTATGGTTCCTCCCCTTGGCAGTTTCTTACACCTGTCTTGCATATCCTTAAAACTATAAGAAACCAAAATTCTCAAACCTGAGAATTTTCCCAAATTATGAATGTCATAGCCTAAATATATTCACAAAAGTAAATAACAACTATAGCCAGGGATCCAAATTAAATGAGTGTGAGAAAGAAGATTAGAATAAGTGGCAATTATCCTTCAGGAGCTTTCTTCCAAACAGGTACAAGCCACATGGAGGAGGTGAAAATGAAATGGAGATTGAAGATGTGAATCCGTTTTCATCTGAAAATACGCTCATTCACGAGGGAATATGTAACTCTTTGGACTATTCTTAGACCAGCACAAAGTGTTGGGTAATCAGTAACAATTTAAATTAATAAAAAAGTAAGATCAGAAAGGAAGGGGGCTGAAATGTTATCTAAGTAAAAGGAAAAATGTATCGGAAACTTGAAAGTTAGTCACTCAAATCTCACTTTGGAGATCAGTCTCTATTCAAACTTGAGAAAGAGTTTTAAATGATCACCAGTGGACAAATGAGTTGCCCAAAATATGCAGATGGCCAGGATACAAATTAGCAGGGCATTGATTTTGATGCAAAAGGTTTATACATTTGCCAAGTTTTTTGGAGAAGTGAGTGATGTCTAACTTTTAAGAATACTGAGTAATAAAACTGAAATAAGCATGCAGCATTAAATTCCTAATTTGAACTTTAAAAAGGATAGTTGATATAATTAAGCTTCATCTTTAGTTGTATTCAAAGTTCCTAAGTTGTTTGAAATCTAAAAAGGAACCCAGGATAAGATGACTCCCCGTTTCCTTCCTCATGAAATTTTTAGTAACATCTTGCAAAATCTCAGCTTGCCAAGTAACAAATTTTTATTAATAACAATTTGCTGGGACATGTGACAATCTTTCTCACATTATTATGTGCCAGAGAAATTTTATCTAATACATTTCTTCACACATAGATGTGGCTGCATATTATGGAAGAAATGGAAGAAAGTAACCACAGCATCTCAATGCTAAATGATGTGACCTTCACATAAATTCTCTGAACATCCAGTGGGACACTCATGAGGACAGTCCACACCACAGCACCATTCTATAACAGAAAAGTTAAGAATCAGACAGTAAAACTTAGCCTAACTGACTAAAGACACCAACCTAATTTATAAGGGAAAAATGAAGACAATCAAAATAGCATTTTGATTTGTATAGGTAAAAACAACCAGCCACTTGTCTGAATTTTTTGTTTTCTACTGAACATATAATATTTCAGGCCATTAGCTTTCTAATTTTTTTCTTTGAGTTCAATCCACAGTAAGAAATACATTTTACATCACAATCAGCACCCAGAAGCATGTATAATTAAAATAGATTTTCAGGAAACAACACTTACCCTTACTAAATGCCATGCACTCTGATATTTTCTATTATATTCCTTTCTGTTTTAGTCCTTTTTAAAAATATTCTAGACTCATTAAACTGATTTCACGACCTTCTGGGTCACAACAAGCAGTTTGAAAACACTGCTTTCAGCCCTAAAACCTTTTGAGAACTACTTAAGAAACTTAAAGTTTCCTAAAAGAGTCCAATCAATCCTTTCCTTTATACCCAGAGTTATTTAAGCAGAAAAACTGAGAGGGCAAAAATACTAAATAACATCTGTCCATATGAAGAACTTGCAAAGATGCTTCTTTTCCTTGCTGGATAATAAGAGGCAGAATTCTAACAAAAGAGGAAAGATAATCCGGGAAATAAAACACAGGAGAAATCATTCTAAAACTGAATTTCCAAACAGAGTCCCATTTGTGCAAGATTTTTTTTTTTAATTTTTAAGTTCTTTGTATCTTTTTTTATTATTCTAAGAGTATTTGAATATCATTTAATGCAAAAAGTGTAAGATAGGGCACATTACACTGATACTACTTATCGCTGGGATGATGAACAATTTTGAATAAGATGCGATCCCCTCTGTATTTGACCAGGTTCACTTTGTAATTATTAGCAAGGCAGTAAATAATCTACCAAGGAGCAGTCTCATTAGTGCCCATTGAAATGCAGTGGCATTAATTTGCAATAAAAGAACTGAAAATTAAATAGGAAAGAAAATGGTTTCTGGAGTCCATCATAAGGTTATGGAATTCACATCATACCAATGCCTTCCTTCACATCAAGGAGTTTTTAATGTTGTGTGGAATTAGACTTAATCGCTGCATTTTGTTCTTCCATTTAAAAAAAAAAAGTGGGCAAAAGAAATTCTTTTTCTCTGTTTTAACCCTAAATTAAAACAAGTAAAATTAATTTGAAATATGCCAACTTTTAAAAGTTTTGCTCATTGTTTGTCTTTTAAGTAAAGGCAGCTTGGACCTGCATGGCTGTGGGATGCTGTAAATTTCTCTAAGTAGGCTGAAGATGCATGCTGGATACCCCCAGAATCTGCCCTTCTGTATATCCTCTGGGGCCAAACGGCACCTTATTCCCTTCCTTCTGCTATAAATGTCCCTGGAAACAGAATACTTAACAGAAACTGGTCCACGGCTTACAAGGCAGAAAGATAATGGAGACACCAGTCCAGATACCAGTGTACAGTTAGGAAATGCCTAATTCAGCACCCAGCCATGTGGCGCCCTGAAGCTCCCAAACCCAATCCAGAGTACACCTGTCCTGTGGCCACCTAGGCAGGTGTTCACCAGAAGCGCCCACCTAATCCCTCTGCAGGCCCATCAGGAAAAAAAAAAAAGAAAGAAAAGAAAAAAAAAAAAGGAGAAACTGGGAAAGGGAAAATGGGAGAAAAGGGAGAGGGAGAAAGAATAAATCTTGTCGGAAAAAAAATAAAAATGAGGACACACAATCTTCGCCATTGAAGTCACGAAGTGGTCTCCTGTGTCCCGGACCGGCCGCGCTTGTTCCACAGTGGCTGCGAGGCGCAGACCCCGGCCGACCCGCACGCCACTCCGGGGCATTCTCCCCGGGTGGGACAGGCTCGTCACTGGGCTGGCGGGAGATTATTTTTAAGCACTCGTGCTTCCATATGGCTTGTTTTAAACTCGCGGGACACCTACAAATTTCCGGCTGTCAGAAGTCACATGCCAGCAATCCGCTCCAGCGCGGACTCAGCCAGCTAACTCCGAAATCAGACCCATTCAACTCCCAATCGCTCACTAAAGCCCCAGGACGTGGGGTGGGGAGGAGGGGAAAGGGGGCGATAGGAATCGCTTCCCAGAAAGTCATCATCATAGCCGACATATTTCCAATCAAATAGTCTAGATGAAAGGAAATTTGGGGAGCACATTAAACAAAAACATTGAAAGGATAAATAAAATTCTGCCAAGTTCCGCTAACTCCAAACACCCCCAACTTTAAATGCCAAGAGCGGGACCTTCCCAAGAGACTCAAAGCGCCTCGTGTTTATTTGCCTGGAGGTGTTTTCCCCCGCAAATAACTGCTGCTTTGTCTGGTTTTC
Source organism: Piliocolobus tephrosceles (assembly GCF_002776525.5). Lineage (NCBI taxonomy): Eukaryota > Metazoa > Chordata > Mammalia > Primates > Cercopithecidae > Piliocolobus > Piliocolobus tephrosceles. The sequence continues at coordinate 52,972,902 of NC_045438.1, read as the reverse complement.
CAACGTGTGTTTAGTTAGGAAGCCCCGGGCTTTCGGGTCTGCCTCTCGCACGGACGGTAAGTGGGTGGGGAGCACGTTTTTCTCAGCTGCCGGGCGAGAGAACTTGACTCTGAACGCAACGCGGGCTGCACGCAGAACCCCCGGGCTGGGCCGCGCGCACCGGGCTCCCTGCGCGCACCCTCGGGTCGCGCGTCCCGCGGCTCCCGCGGTTCCCTCGGCTCCCCCTTCTCCCTCCCTCCCTTTCTCCCTTCCTCCCTCTCGCCGGGCGCGGCGGCCACCCCGACGGGCGGCGCGGGCGCGGGTACCTGTAGAATGCCGGCGGGCCGGCCTCGCGCACCGTGTAGCCGCTGGGCTCGTTCTCCAGGTAGTAGGGCACCTGCTGGCCGTGGGGCTGCAGGAAAGGCGACAGCTGCGGCGGCGGATGCAGCAGCATCAGCGGGCTCGGAGACACGCTGTTGAGTGGGGGGAAACCCCCCAGGCCGTTGGAGCCGAACGCCGCAGCCTCAGACCCGGGGCCGTACGGAAGGCCCGTCTGGCCGTAGACCTGCGCGTTGGCGGCGGCCGCGGCGTTGAACTCGTAGGCGGCGCCCTCGGGGTAGTTGTACACGGCGGGCTTGCTACTGTCCACGTACACCTCGCCCAGGGGCCGCTCCAGGGGGATCTTGAGCTGCGGACGGTTCAGGGGCTCCAGCTCGTTCCCTTGGATCTGATGCAGTAGGGCCATCCCGGATGCTTTGGTGTGGAGGGTCATGGTCATGGTCCGTGGCCGTGGGCAGGGCGCAGACCGTGTCCCCGCAGGGCAGAAGACTCAGAAGCCGGCGGGCCACCTGGAAAAAGAGCACAGCCCGAGGTTAGAGGCGACGCAGCGCATGTCCCGCCGAGACGCGAGCTCTGGCCCTGGCCCTGACCCGGGAGCCTGCGGGTCCGGTGAAGCCGGGCGACCCGACGGGAGCAAGTGCAGTCCCGGGACGAACGCCCTCCGCCAGCTCCCGGGCTCCCGGGCCTCCAACTTTAAGTACTGGTCTCCCGAGCTCATATGCATTACAAAGGTGCTGGAGGAAGGCCAGGGACTGTTGCCTTGCCCTGACATTGGCTTAAACATCACTCCAGGCACAACTCGATTTGGAGCGATCCCAAAGAGCAGCTTCCCTGAACTTTACTTTACTTGTCGTCGCTGCTGGATAGAGGCTGAGTTTCACGGCCAGGGGGCGGGGGCGCACGAGGATCTGCTAAAGGTGGCCCAGGGAAGACCGGGCTTAAAATAAACGCGAAAGACGAATCCAGGGGCCGGCTTTCTCTAATGTGCTGCCTTATGTGCCCCGTGCCAGACTCCAATATATCTCTGTTTGTCTCTCTTTCTGTTTGATTCCCCCTCCTCGTTGGCTAGAAATACGTAGTGTGTACATAGGATGACCCTGGGGAGGACTACACTGTAACCGAGATAGGACAGATAGAATGGGGTGTGTGGTTGCATACGCAGCCAGCCACAGACAGCTATATTTAGCAGCTGGGGTAACTGACAGGGGGCATCTGAGGGGAAGGGGGGCGGAGATTCAGGGTATACATATAGGAAGAGCTGCATTTTGCCATCAGGAGAATGCAACCTGCCAGGACCTCAGTTTCTTCCTCTGCAAAATGCTCCCAAAGTGGACCCTTCCACAATCTTCTGATATTCTCTCAGCTGGACTTGTGTGTTTATGTTGGACCACAGTACTGTACTTGGTCCCATTAGGAATTCTCATGTGAAGGATGATTCAGAAAAACCTTTGGTTAGGGCGCACATGGGTGTTCATGCCTTCCACAGGTTAGTTATGCAACCAAAACTTCAGAAAACTGAATATAAAATGTGACCTTTTCATACCAAACATAACCTCAGGTCATGAACCAAAGCTTTGGCAATTATGTGACAATGTCGGTCTGGTTCAGCTAACAGATTTTTAAAATGCATTTCTGCATGTCTATTCTTTAGTCCTACAACTCGATCTTCTCCGTTCACTTGGGCTAGGATATGCAGAATCAAATATCCAGATGAAAAACAAATAGAAAAAAGTTTTTAACTGAATTAAAAGTTAAGCATGCACACACACATACGCACACACACACACATATATACATATTAAGAAGACAAAAAATATGGGAAGTATATCATGCATCTATAATCTTGGAGAGTTTATACTTTTTAATAAACTTCCTTTGCTGCAGCCTAATAGACTCTGGTACAACTATCAATACTTTGTTTTAATTGCTATCCCAAACACCCAACAGAGTACCTGACAAAGTGTTCATGGTATATCTAAATGCCAAGCTTACTGTTACTAATAGTTACATTTTTGAATATTTTATATCAAGTATACATTTTATCTAATTCCTACAAAAACAGACCATTGTCCGACAATATGCAGATTAGCTGATTTAATATGAAGCCAAAATCAAGTTTAGCATTAATGACTATAGATTGTCAGCAAATAAAGGGTTAAAAACACATTAGGTACATCACAGATATTTCCCTTTATGGCCAGCAATCATTACTTTCCAAAGCAATTTTTTACAGATGATTTAGTTTCCATAAATCACACTTTCAATTTTCAAATGCCTTTTTAAAACACATGCAAAAAGCACTTCATAGGGCTCTTAAAAAATCTGAACCTGCCAAATTATATGCAAATGGCACAAAGAATCCTACAAGTCATGAAAGAAAAAGGAGAGACACACATACCCCCATGGAGAACAGCAATCCTCATCTCCCTGCTAGGATACAGACACTAGCCAGAAAGGTAAGTTGCTTTCTCAAAATGCTAAAGCTACAGAGAGAGAAATCAAAACAAGCCTACCCTGCTGGATCAAGAACGTCTTTCCAGAAATGTTCCATGGGCTTGTAGAAGTCAAGGGCCGAGACAGTGAGAAGGAAGGAAGGAATGTGCTCGCATGTGCGAGTGGCTCAGTGTGTGAACTAGGCAGAGAGCGTGTGTGGATGTGTTTGTGCGTGGAATGGCAGGGATTCGGGAAGCAGCCAGTAGGCAGGGCACTTGGCAGCCCCTCCCGGCAGACACGCAGCTGGGCTACTGCACAGCGCTGGATGAATGGCAGTGGGGAGTGAGGGGAGACTTGCTGTCTGCTCACAGGGAGCAGCGTGGCACAGCCAGAGAAAGCTGTACTGGGGAGGAGAAACTCCAGCCCCTTTGCCCCTTACCCTTGGAGGCTGGAAAGTACCCTATGCTTTCCACTGCCACCCCAAGCAAGAGGAAAAACAGGCTTGCTGTGAATCATACTCTTACGGCTAAAATAGAATGCCAGTCAAAAGTGTATGGATATCAAGTTTACAAAATAGGACATGGGTGGTTTTTCCAAAAGAATATAATTTAACAATAAAAGCCTTCTGGGATACATGTGGATCAAATGCCTTACTGGCCCTAGACCCCAGTCTCTGAGCAGAGGCATTGCCATGCCTCCGATTGCACCAGGAAACCAGACTTTGGAATAAATGTTTTGGCATTCTAGGGATGTGTTTCCAGCTGAAATGTAATACTCCTCCACTTCGTTAACCAAACCCACAAACCTTTCCACGAATAGCTCAGTTGACTGCTTTCTGTAAACATGTGAAAAATACATATTATTAAAAGCCTAGGATATGAACATAAGATAAAGGTAGATACCTTTGTTTTAAACTGATTTTAGGCTTTCAAGTTGCACTGACAGTGACCGGGAAAGAGGTCTCTCATTTCCCAGTGGAGTTCACATGGATCCACCTCTTGACCACTTTCTCAACTTTTCTCTTGGCCATAGTACTAACATGCAATAATGAGGTGCTCCTAGAGTGCCCACGCTCAGGGTCCCAGGACACATGACACCCAATGGAGCCTCTGTTGCCAGACATTAGTCACCACCTTGGATATTAAATGACTCTAATCACAATGCCAGGAGTGGCCGGTCTCTGGCCCTGGGACACTATGCAGTTACTGAGAGATTTATGAGTAGCTCTTGAGACCAGTACAAAGAAAGAAGTAGAAAGTCATAAAAATGTTAATGATGCCAGATTCAAATATATGTCTTGGTGCTTTGAAAGACCCCCAATATTGCAGTGTTGGAGCACAGGAGAGCTCTCTCCATAGTCAGTATTGAAAATAAATATTGGATATAAATAAATATTGAAAAGAAAGATTGTTACCCTTTGTTGGTGACAGTGGTCCCTCCTGTAGGTCAACAATGGCCACTCGTGTTCTAGACTAGTCCAAAAAAAAAAAAAAAACCAAGAGCATTCAGGGAGGGAGGAGAGAGGAAGAGGGGAAAGGAGAAAAAAAGGAAAGGAGATCTGCAATTGTTCACTATTGACATAGGAAGAATAAGAAAGTTGGCTGTCTCCTCATAGGCTTTGATTGTTCAGAGATTTACAATCAAAGTTAGTCCAAGAAGTTCAATAAAGTCAGTTTTCTTTCCAGCATTCTCTTCCAAACTCATCTTGGTGAGCCTTGTCCCTGAGCTTGGTGAGCTTGGTGGGAAAGTATACTGTGCTACACCAACTTTTCTCTCATGCCTTTGGCAAAAACTTCACTCTTGGGTTCCCAGCTATCTTTGCTTCCCTCCCCAACCTCTCTTGCTGGACACACACACTCCAGCCATGACTTACTGGTTCTCCCAGGTGAAGAAGGATAAAGATTGCTCTGGCTCCGCCATTGAATATCTCTTCAGCCCAACTTCTCCAGCAGTCTGCTGGGCATTGCTGGTTTGTTCAAATATGAGTCACCATTCTCAAACATGGTGTTCCTCTCAACTTCCCTCTGTGCCCAGCATTATTGTCTCTCCAGTCACCCAGATTAAAATCTCACTGTCTTCTTCGAGGGCTGATTTTCCCTTGCCTTCCACACCTAATCAAGAGGCAGTTCCTGGGCCTTCTAGCTTTACAATCTCTCTTTTTCCATTTCATTTCTGCCACTCCCTTTGAGACCTATTACCTTACCTGTCCTAAGAGCCTCCTAAGGATCTCTCTGCCCTTTCCTCCCAGACTTCATTCTAAGCCCTGCGACCAGTTTACTTTCTTGGACTTTATTCCTGCTTCAGGATCCATCTTGACATGACCCAGCTTTGCCTTTAACCCAAATCATAACTTCCCCCATGAGTTCAGGGCTTCCTCTCCACCCATAACGATCCTTCCTAGTCCATCTCCTCCGACTATAACCTATGCTTCAGCCAAGCAAAATTTTAATGCTCAAAGAACTCAGAGCTTTTCTTTCCTTCTACCTTGAATCCCCACTTTCTTGGCTTGTCAGGGGAAAGCATGCCTCTTGCAACAGGTCCAGCCCAAATGCTACCACATTCATTATTCCTTCCTTTAGTCTCTATTCAAAGAAAATTTCCTCTCCTCGGAATTCTAGTGGTAGTTATCATGCATTTATCACATTCTTCCTGAATTAGAGTTATTTATCTGGTTTTTATCCCTTCACCCTGCTCATAAGCTCCTTGAGGACAAGGTCTGGCTAGAATTATTTGGGAATTATGAGCACCCAGCCCTGTCCCTGGCCATGTTAGGTCATCAAATGTTGGTTAATTTATTGATATAGATACTTAAAAGGACAACATAATATTATAGGTGTCTGGATTACTATCTCTAAAAGTTAACTTTCCATGTGACATTCTACCTTTTTTTTTTTTTTTTTTGAGACAGAGTTTCACTTTTGTCATCCAGGTTAGAGTGCACTGGTGCAATCTCGGCTCACTGCCACCTCTGCCTCCCGGGTTCAAGCAATCCTCCTGCCTCTGCCTCCCGAAGTAGCTGGGATTACAGGTGTCTGCCACCACGCCCAGCTAATTTTTTTGTATGTTTAGTTGAGACGGAATTTCACCATGTTGACCAGGCTGGTCTTGAACTCCTGACCTCAGGTGATCCACCTGCCTCAGCCTCCCAAAGTGCTGGGATTATAGGCATGAACCATCGCGCCCGGCCCATTCCACCATTTTCAAAACTGTTTTTGATGGAAGATTATCTTTGTATCTTTATGCTGACTGAGGTCATAAAGTCAAAATTCAAATTCGTACAATCTCGAGGCTTAAGTCTGCAATTCTTGGCAGCATGATTCACAAGAGAGCTCTGAATTTTTAGTTCGTAAGCAGATAATACTATGACCAAACATAGCTTCTTCTCTAGCTCCTTTAAAAGCTTTTTACATTTACAAAAACATTATTCCTCCAAAAGAAACATGAAAGAAAATAAATGTGGAACTATCTCCATAATAGCTTATACTACTAGAAATGGTTCCTTCACTCTGAGACACGAAGGTTTGGCTGTGTTCAAACTTATTATTGTACTGATTATAAATGCTCTGTTTGGAAGCTTATTTTTGAGCATTTATCTGATACCATCAATTTTCTTCTAATGTGGAAAAATAACGAAGATTTTCCCTTTAAGTTTCTGCTCATTTTCACAAATAGTTTGGTCACTTATTTTAAGGGTTTTTGATTAGTTCCTAGACTTTTTTCACCTGACCTTGAGTTTTTGTTTTTTGAGGCAAAATTTATATACAATGAAATACATGTATCTAAAGCATACCATTTGATGAATGTGACAGATGGATATGTCCATGTAACAACTATCCCAATGAAAGCATAGAGTATTTCCATCACCCCAGAAATTTCCCTTTGTGTCCCATTCCAATAAACTCCCAACCCCTATAGGCAACCATTGTCCGGAGTTCTATCACCCTCTGGGCCAGGTGGCAAAATAAATCTATGATCTCTTTGGACCATGATCTCTTACAAATTGAAGTGCACATACTGCATTTCCTACCAATGGCACAGCCAGCAAGGTGCTGGGCATGCAGGTTACTGGGCATCAAAGGACAGAGCTATCCTCTTCTCAGTCAGACTCCTCTTGCTGCAATGGGACCCTCAAGGCCACAGAATTGTCCTAACACTCTAGTCATGAATCTTTTTAAGTATAATAACTTTTAACAGGATCAGGTTTTACCCAAGTCTGCAAGGGTACACGTTAACAAGAAGCCAAGTGGAATCAGTATTCTTTAACATGTTTTGAAACAGCCTTTTCTTTCTCACTCTCTCTCCAAGGAAAAAAAAGCATGATTTGTGACCAAGAGTCAAGCCAAAGACCCTGACTCTCATAAAGCCTGTGATCTCAGATCCCATTTCCTGGCTTCCCACCCAGGACTTGATGAAGACAGTTTGAATTTTTTGGTTGTCAGGCAGCAAGACTGTTCTTGATTATGAGTCAATGAATGATTTGGAGTTAACTTGCAAGCTTAGTAGAATTTAGTTAACTTTTATCTTACATTTTCTGGGAAAATTTCTTTTTAACAATATTTTAGGATCTTTTTATATAATGTACCTATGTTGCATGTAACAGAAGACAATTTAGAAAGTATTTTCACTGTAAGTGCCATGAGTGATACAAGAATTCCAATTATTCCAATTATTGTTACACTGTGTCCCTCTCCTTCCCTTTATCTGTTGTTTACTTGAGGAATTTCATTGCCAGCTTAGAGTATTATTTCTCTATGAAGAGCAATATCTAGATTGTGCCTAAATTCACTTAGATTCCGATAGTCCTATCTAATGTTAAGAAGGGCCTTAACACACACACACACACACACACACACACACACACAACATAATCAACCAAGAACCATCCCCAATTTCAGAGCCAGCCTAGCCAAATGATTTAAAAAAAAAAAGAGAGAGAGAGAGAGAGAGAAAGAGAGGAGGTTTGAGCAGTTTAGCATTTTCAACCTTTTCAGTCTTTTCAGCTCTTTCTTCCAATTTTGTGACCACAGCACCCTCCCATTCTCCCTAAGCACCCAGGACTTCCATGCTTGCAAGAGCTCCTTCCTTCTCCCAACCTGCTCAATGACAATCACACTGTGGAGGGAGGAATGCATTCATAAGCATTCCAATGAATGACTCATTCATTCAATTTACTCAAAAAAAATATTGATTAGCTGTATTTACCAGGACCATTCCTAAGTGTCGAGAACTGTTTTGGTCAGCTCAGGCTACTATAGCAAAACACCATAGACTGGGTGACTTAAACAACAGTGATTTATTTTCTCAGTGTGGGGTGGGGGTGGGCCCTGGAGGGGGTAGAAGGAGGAGGACAGAAAGAGAGACAGCACTTCTTATAAGGCCACAGTCCTATCATTGTAGGGTCCCACCCTTATAACCTCGTTTAACCATAATTACCTCCCAAAGACCCTATCTCCGGATACAGTCATATTGAGGGTTAGGGCTTCTATATGTGAATTTGGGTGAGTCGGGGGGCATAATCTGAGCAGGCATCCCAAAATAAACAAAACAAAAACCTCTGCCCCCAGAGAGCTGACTTCCAGGGGTTTAGTGTTTAGTCCTATTACAATGGCCCTTCCTGCTCAGGCTCTTCTGAGAGCCCCTCTTCCTCTTCCTCCTCTCAGGTGTGGGTGCCCCAGGGTTCAGCCCCTAGACCCTGCTCCCTCCTCTGCATACCTTCTCCTGGATGATCACAACCACTCCTTGTGTTTTTACTTTCATATATACATTGAAAACTTCAAAATAGAAATCTCCATCCAACCTCTCTTTCCTGACTAGGAAGTCCACATTTCCAGGTACCTATTAGACATTTTACTTACATGTTCATTCATTCAATAAATATTTATTAAGCTCCTACTATGTACTAGCTACCTGAAGCTCAACTTGTCCAAAAGTAACTCAAGAGCCAAAGAACTTAAATTATTATCCTGCTTTATCAAGAGTCCCCACCCTCCCCAACAGGTACTATACTCCTCCCATACTGGATTTCTTTTAAGTTCCTCAGTCCCTCTGGACTCTTTCCGGGTCTAAATGTTCATGTATATAAGTTACTCTACCTGAAATCTTCCTCCCATTCCTTTTCATCTGACACACGCCTACTCATGCTTCAAGTCTCCCTTGAGACATCATAGCCACCAGGAAACCTTCCTTGATCTCCTGTTGAGTGCTCATGTCTCCCTAAACATTCCCATTGTACTACTTATCATGCTGTTGGATTTCCTATTTGTCTCTCTGCTTCCCGAAGTTGGCCTGTAAATTCAAAAAGGACACACAAGGACTGTGCTTTCCAAAGACACTAGTCCAATGTGAGCACAATCCCTGATGTGTAGTTTTAGTTGGCCCCCAACAAATACTATTTGAACAACAAACTTGTAAACTCCTTCCAGACATCATCTCTGCATTAACTGACTTCCTCAATGATTGACCTCAAAAGAAGTAACTATAATAACTGAAATTTAGAACCAGAGCTTGGAGTACAATCGGGGAGCAGATTCATATTTTCTAGAACAACTCACATTCTTTTCACGTAATAGACCATTAGAATGCATGTTTCTTTATAAGTTGTTGAGTCCAAACTCTTCATTGCACTTATAAAGAAACTGGGGCCCTGAACAACACGGGAGACTTGCTGAAGGTCATGCAGCTTGAGGAATTGGACTAGAATCTGTGTCTCCAAACTTGGAGTGCCTCCTTCTTTCTATCCCACCCTCAGCCTCTCTGGGTAGATGCTGCATTCTTCTGACTTGGAAGAAGTCAGATGGGCCTTGCTCAGCTTAAATAAAATTAAGGGACAAATTGGTGGCTCAATGAACTATTCTTAGAGTCTCAAAAATGCCTAAATCTTTGGAAACTACAACAAGACTGCCTCCACATTACCCAAATCACTGATAAAGAAATGGGAAGAGTTTGAGATCGTAAGTTAAAAACATTGAAACAACTGTGTTCAGAGACATAATTTGTCTTTTGAACGTGAAGAAATGAGTAATCTACCTTCCATTCATTACTCCTCAGAAGAGAGTTCATTTAGGTCTCAGGCTTATGTCTGTATAATTTGAACTGAACATTCTAGCTAAAGAAAAAATTTAAACCCTTCCTGTATCTGCTAAATTGTACAAACCTGCAAATATAATAATACCTTTAACAACAACAAAAAAAAAACCCTACTTGTTTTATTTTATTTGATATAGTTCAATTTCCAAAAAATCTAATTTGAAAGATATTGAACCTCTCATACTCATCGGGGAAACTATTTTGTGATCAAAAAGTGCTAGCCTTCCTAAAAATCAGCCTTTTAAAAGAATTGGAAAGATTATTGGGAATAATATAAACATTCAAAGATTCAAAAGAATTTAGTGTAAAACTTTTGGTTGACAACTGAATAAAGACATCACTTTTACTGACACTCGCCAGTAGGTTTTTGTACCTTAAATCCAAAAGGAAACAGTAAGTCCACAAATTCTTATACCAAATTCTAATAAATGGCTAATGGCGCAAATTGTAAATTTGTTCCCTTTTCTCATCCTGTCCTTCTCCATTTCCTGTCCTGAATTCACATCTACTTCCTTATCATACTGTCAAGCTCATCTCTTCACTGAGGCTTTCCAAGCCAGCTCTACCCAACCTCTATTCAACATGGGTCACTTAATGAGACCCAAAATTCTAATCGAAACTCACAGCAGAAAAACAACACCTGACCAATCAATGTGTTCTCCCTTACATATGTGTCCTCAACTCTCTCAGCCTCCCTTTCCAACAGGCTCAGTCACTGACACTCCTTCCTCAACACAACCTTCTCAGGCCTCGCTTTCTGCAGTGTACCCAGAGTTCAAATGTACAACTGTCCCACCCATTGAATCCTCATCTCATCAAAATGCCAGCTTGCTCAAGGACTTAATTTGAGTCTGCAGTTTATAGGAATGCTTCTGATTAATTTCCACTCCCACCTCATATGTAGGTATTTGAATTTTTAAAATGGAAATTATATTAAACTAAGAAAATCCCTACTTAGAGAACTGACAAAATACAAAAAAGAAAACGTAGGACCTGGGAGGACATAGCACCATGCAAAGCATATTCTGCTCCTTTCTTTCTCAAGAGGCATGAAAATTCAAAACAAGAATGAGCTGTATCAAACCATCCCTTGTTAGGTCCTGGAATGCCTACGTAAGCTGTTCTTCACATCCCTCCTCCCCTCTGCAGGGTTCATCATTGTTCTTATGTAAGCAATTAATCATATGTAATACACAAGCGCAAGCAATGCCTGAATGTAGACCTATGGATGTCACGGAATATATTCAATAGCAGTCAAATCAGATAGGCTAATGATTTTCCCAAAGGAAAAATGAGGAGAGAGTATTCCAAATACCAAAAATTCACTCTCTTGCTACTTGCAATGCTAGAGACAGAAAAATAAGTCATTTCTAAGTCCTAGCGTAAAATACCCAAAAGTTTAAGTCTAACAGTCCCATTTCCATTGGCTTTTCTTTCATGCAAAACGTGATCTTTGACCCCTTCTGGCATGCTGGTTTAGCTTTCTCAAAATGGACATAAGAACGACTGAACTAAATATAACTCTTGCTCAATCAGTCTGGACATGCTTATTCTTGGAAATAAATGCTACATTCATTCAAACAAATGTTTTCCAATCAGCCCAGATTCATCCTCCACTATGTGCTTAACAGATTTTCCCACCTCTGCCCATGAGACTCGGTTACTTTTTTGGGTAATCTAGCACTAGCTAAGTAGTCAGTGATGTGCTCTTCACTTTGTTGAAAGGAATTTCAGTAGAAACTCTGAACCATAACCTCGTGAGTCCTAGCCTATGCTCCCTTCAGATCTCACTCACAATGACTGTAGTAGCATTGTGTATACTCTTGAGAGCTTTGTAGTGGATCACCCCAACGTATAGATTGGGAGGAAGGTGGTTGGCGAAGGGAACCAGATTGGCTTGGCCTCTTTTGGAGCTAGGTTGATGGTAAAGATGATTTCTGTTCACTCCAAACTACTGCTATATGAACATAATCATCAGTTCTGGAGACTTTTCATTTAGACTGGTTTGACAACCACCAGTTTTAAAAAGGGAAATAATATTAAACATCCTTTCTAGTGTTCTTTACTCATAATCTCTCTTCTGAGAGATGCCCTCACCAGAAGCATAAGGTATTTGGTTGGTGCACAAGTAATTGTGGTTTTGTCATTAAAACTAATGGCAAAACCATTACTTTTAAAATTACTTTTAATGGCAAAAACCACAATTACTAATAAATCCTGATGGCTGTTAACTGAACATCTATCAAGTGTTTTGCAGATGTCATTTCATTTTAAAATTTTATTTTGTTTACTTTTGATATATAATGCAGTTGGTGCTTTAAACTTGAAAAGATATTTTCAAAGCCATAGTGGGAAAATCTTTCACCTCTGCCTGCAACCCACCAATTTTCCCTCTCTGGAGACAACTGAGGTCACCAGTCTTTAAATTTCCTTCTAGAGATATTCTACGCATATTGAAGAAAACACACACACACATTCTTCCACACCCCCTTTTTAAAAGACCCAGATAGTAACATGCACCTTATTTGTGCCATGTTTTTTGTTTTCATTAGCAATATATCTTGGATATCTTTCTATTTCACTACATAAATATCTTCCTCATTTTTGATGACTACATAGTATTCCATGACACAGAGGAATTCTAGTTTACCAGTTCCTTATTAATGGCAATTAGGTGTGTTCCTAATCTTTTACGATTATCAACAATGCTACAATTAGTGAATTTGTACATAAGTCAATTTACACGTGAGTAAATATGTGCAATGTTAATTTTGGTAGATATAACCAAACGCCTTCATAATGCCTGTACAATTTAAACTCTCATATCCTTACAAATATGATAGATCTTTGAACTTTTTGACGCTTTTCAAAATAGTATCTCTCCATGCACTTTTAACTGACACTTTTTTACTATGAGTGAGGCCAAGTAATCTACCTTTGCAGATTTTTTTTTTTTTTTTTTTGAGATGGACTCTCACTCTGCCACCCACGCTGGAGTGCAGTGATGTGATCTCAGCTCACTGCAACCTCTGCCTCACAGGGTTCAAGCGATTCTCATGCCTCAGTCTCCCGAGTAGCTGGGATTACAGGCATGCACCACCACACCCAGCTAATTTTTATATTTTTAGTAGAGACGGGGTTTCACCATGTTGCCCAAGCTGGTTTCAAACTCCTGACCTCAGGTGATCCGCCCATCTCGGCCTCCCAAGGTGATGGGATTACAGGCGTGAGCCACCACACCCAGTCTTTTTCAGACATTTTTGTTTGAACATTATACCTCCTAGTGGTTGTGTGATCTTGGACAAATCAAGGTCTTTAAGCTGAATCTATAAAATTGGGACAATTTCCACATCAAAGAGTTGGTGCAAAGATTAAATGCAATGATGTAGGAACTGCAGGTTCTTCTTGCTATTTTGCTCCATTATTTTGTCAGTAGTTGACAATTCCTGGGGTTCCAGGAGCACAAGCTGATAATGAATGACAGGTACTGAAAGTGTGATAAAGATCAGAATCGTGCGGCCCAAAGGTTTTGGACGAAATAAAGAGCTGTTATTGAAGGAGTGCTTACTGTCATTCCAAAATGACAGTTTGCTTGACACATCACTGAAATTTGGTACAAATCAGCAATGTTTCTCTGGGGACAAAGAGTAGCCATGCATGTTGGCACCTTAGGTGTGGAGAACATTAACACCAGAAGCAAGCTATAAAAACTTAAAAACCAAAAACTCACGAGTCTAGTGTGTTTTTGGAAATGAATTGTTGCAATGCCAGTTTTGACTATTTTGCAACATTTTCAGACCCATTGTAAACCACTGTTGCTCCCACTGAGACATTGTATAGTCCAGGTGAATATCTATTATCAGATTTTAAACCTTTGTAAATAAGTGGTAGATTGTTGACAAAATTGTGACTGTCATGTTGAGAAAAGGACTTTGGCTTTCACAAAAATGAAAAGAAATATTTGGAAGTAATCTGTCAACTATCAGGCATTAAGATCTTTTGATCTATTGCTAAAATGCTTGGAACTCAAATGGCAAATGTGTATACAGTCTAATTTAGAATGCCTTTATATACAAAATTATCAGTAGAGTTGAAACCATAAACCACTGAATTTTTCTTAACTTTATCTTTTAGTCTTTCCATTTATGTCATCAATAAATACAACTACTAGATCTGAAGATTATGGAAACCCATTTGGACTCCAATAAGAGGAAAAGAATGATTGTGCCCTAGTTTTAGTGGAAAGAAGAAGTTTTATATTTTTGGTTAACTTTTCACATTTGCAAAAGAAGCCAAATAGTTGTTTTCATATTAGGAGAAAATCCAACTGTTGACATATTTATGAGTTTTCTGATCCACAGCATAGACATCAAAGGAGAGTTTACACTAACCCTCCCTTCCCCATTTCGTTACACTCTATCCCAATTTTTTAGAACTCAATGAAGAGAACATTAAATAACCTATCACTACAGATAACATCCTATACTCCTAATATGTTTTAAAGTATGTTTTTATACTGCAAGTACATGCATATAAAATTAATAAGTTAAGCAAGCAGGTTTAATTTCTCTCTGGGGAGTAGGTAGGCAACTATTACAGGACATGTCACTTTGAATTACACATATTGTTTTAGTGTTGTGGTTTTTTTACTAGACTTTGAGGTCCCTTCCAGTCCCTAGCACACTGCCTGGGCACATATTTGATGCTCAGTAAATATGGTCATGTACCACGTAATGATGTTTTATACTGCATATATGACGGTGGTCCTGTAAGGTTATAATGGAATTGAAAAATTCCTATCACCTACTGACATCATAGCTGCCCTAATGTCACAGCACAACACATTACTCACGTGTGTGCTGATGCTGGCGTAAGCAAACCTATCGTGCAACCAGTTGTATAAAAGTCTAGCACATACAATTATGTACAGTACATAATAATTGATTATGATAATAAATGACTATATGACTGGTTTATATATTTACTTTACTACAGTTTTTATTATTATTTTAGTGTACTCCTTCTACTATAAAAAAATATTAGCTGGAAAGCAGCATTAGGCAGGAGGCAGCTCCTTCTGGAGGTCTTCCAGAAGCCCGTATTGTTATCAGAGGAGATGACAGCTCCATGGGTGTTACTGCCTCTGAGGACCTTCCCGTGGAACAAGACGTGGAAGTGGAAGACAGCGACACTGATGATCCTCACCCTGGGTAGGCCTAGGCTAATGCATGTGTTTGTGACTTTGATTTTTTTAAAAAGTTTAAAACTTTTTTTTTTTTTTTTTTTTTTGAGACAAAGTCTCACTCTGTTGCCCAGGCTGGAGCACAGTGGTGTGATCTCGGCTCACTGCAAGCTCCGCCTCCTGGGTTCACGCCATTCTCTTGCCTCAGTCTGAGTAGCTGGGACTACAGGTGCCCACCACCAGATCCGGCTAATTTTTTTATATTTTTAGTAGAGATGGGGTTTCACCGTGTTAGCCAAGTTGGTCTTGATCTCCTGACCTCGTGATCCGCCTGCCTCGTTCCCCGAAAGTGCTGGGATTACTGGCATGAGCCACTGCACTCGGCCTAAAATGTTTTTAAAAACCTAAACAGAAAAAAAGCGTATAGAATAAGGATGTAAAGAAAGAAAACATTTTTTTACAGCTGTATAATGTGTTTGTGTTTTAAACTAACTGTTATTATAAAAGAGTCAAGAAGATTTTAAAAATTAAAGTTTAGGCCAAGTGCAGTAACTCACACCTATAATCCTAGCACTCTGGGAGGCCAAGGCAGGAGGATTGCTTGAGTCAGGAGTTCAAGACCAGCCTGGTCAATATAGCAGAACCCAGTCACTACAAAAAATTTTAAAACTAGCTGGGTGCAGTAGTGTGCATCTGCAGTACTAGCTACTCAGGAGGCTGAGGTGTGAGGATTGCTTAAGCCTAGGAGTTCAATGCTGTAGTGAACTATGATTGTGTCACTGCACTCCAGCCTGACCAACAGAGCAAGACCCTATCTCTAAAAAAAAATTAAAGTTTATAAAGTTGAAAAAAATACAGTAAGCTAATGTTAATTTATTATTGATTGAAGAAAGACGAATTTTTAATAAATTTAGTGTATCCTAAGTGCACAGTGTTTATAAAGTTTACAGTAGCATACAATAATGCCCTAGGCCTTCACATTCACTCATCACCCATTCGCTGACTCACCCAGAGCAACTTCCAGTCCTGAAAGCTCCATTCTGGCAAGTGCCTTGTACAGGTGGACCATTTTTTATCTCTTATATCATATTTTCACTGTGCCTTTTCTATGCTGAAGTATGTTTAGATACACAAATACTTACCATTATATTATAGTTGCCTGCAGTATTCAGGACAGTAACATGCTGTGCAGGTTTATAGTCTAGGAAAAATAGGCTGTACTATACAAGCCTAGATGTGTAGTAGGCTATACCACTGAGGTTGGCATAAGTATACTTGAGGATGTTTGCACCATGACAAAATCTAACAACTCCTTCCTCCGAACTCATCCCCATCATTAAATGATACATGATTGTATTGGAAGACAATGAATAAATGGATAAGATTATTTGAACTTGGTGTCTAACTTCGTATAGATAAAAGGGTTTTTTTGACATTTTACCTGTTGTTTGGGGTCATATAGTATTTTCCAGGTGCTTATTATTACACTATCTGAAAATAGAACAATATCCATTCCTCAAGAATTATAGGAGGAAAACACAGGTGCTCACTGGATTACCTGAAAGTCACATGTCTCCATAAGACCCAGCCCTGCCCTGCCTTAGGAGCTCAAGATGGGCCCTTCGTGATGATTGCACTGAGTCTCCTTTGAGACCCAGCTCAGCCCACGGCATGGACTTCTCCTCTTAATGACCTTCAGAAACTCTATAACAATGTGGTTCACGTATTAACCCATTCTCACGCTGCTAATAAAGGCATATCCAAGACTGGGTAATTTATAAAGCAAAGAGGTTTAATGGACTCACAGTTCCACATGGCTGGGAAGGCCTCACAATCATGGCAGAAGACAAAGGAAAAGCAAAGGGTCTTCTTACATGGCAGCAGGCAAGAGAGCTTGTGAAGGAGTATTCCCATTTATAAAACCATCAGATCTCATGAGACTTATTCATGACCACAAGAACAGCACAGGAGAGACCCACCCCCATGATACAACCCCCCCCCCCCCCCCCCCACTGAGTACCTTCCATGACACGTGGGAATTATGGGAGCTACAATTCAAGATGAGATTTGAGTGAGGTCACAGCCAAACCACATCAGCCTATAACCACAGATACACCACACAGCTGATAAAGTCAAGAGATTTGAATAGAATGGGTCTGGGGACCTCTAAAGCTGCACCCCTGGCAGCAGACCAGCTGTCTGGGAAGTGCTTTTTCTATTCATGACCAGATGCAATGATTCTACTCAATCACTGTAAACAATTCATGATCAGTTATAGCATTTACTGCTTATACTGGTATTTTTGGGAAAACTCATGCTATCCAACATTATATAGTTAGGATAAACACAACAACAACTCACGCCAACGTTCCTTAGCTCTCTCCCCACCTCCTGACCCACCCGCTTCACCCTTGTAGGGAGCAGAAATTCAGGCTGGCTTTAAGGTGTACAAAGACAAATAAACGGGAGGGAAGGAAAAAGAAACCATCTTCCTCCATCCTACTGCAGGCAGCGGGCTTGTATGGGGCCAGAACTGGGAAAGGGGAGGAGTTGTGAGATGAAATGAAACTCACACATTTGGTATTGACATTGGACTGTTTATATAAATTAGTAGCCCTTTATGACTTGGAAATGACCAGAAAGTCTTGAGACTAGTTTTACATTTCCTCCAGGGAAACAAATGTAAAGGCACAGTGAATACTCTATTTATACTCCATGGGGCCTGCTTTTTAGCATAGTAGTCACATTTCTATTCCTTCAAGGAATTCGAGTCTATCATTCACCCTCCTCAACCCCCGCAACAGTGTCTTCAATATTTAGAACAAATGGATCCCATAACTGATAGTTTAGACTAACTGGGGTCAGCCAGGAAAGTGAACGTATCTTATTTTTCCCATATTTGTTTATTTATAAAATTCATAGTGTGCTATTGTATTGATACATGTTCATTATGAAATTCAAAATCAGAAAGTAAAAAGATGAGGTTTGAAAATGTAAAGGGAACTTCTGCTATTCAGGACACCCCACTTTGGAAGCTATTGCTGTAAGGTAGCATCATAAGGTAGCATTTATTGAGTCTACATTTATACGTAGACTCAATAAAACATTTTCCTTGGCTATTTTCCAAAATGGCTGTACTAATTTACATTCCCACATCTTCACCAACACTTCACCTTTTGGGGTTTTTTTTAACTTTTATTTTAAGTTCAGGGGTACATGTGCAGGTTTGTTACACAGGTAAACTTATGTCGTGGGGGTTTGTTGTACAGATTATTTCATCACCCGGGTATTAAGCCTAGCACCCATTAGTTATTTTTCCTGATCCTCTCCCTCCTCCTACCCTTCACCCTCTGATAGGCCCCAGTGTCTGTTATTCCTCTCTATTTGTCCATGAATTCTAATCATTTAGCTCTCACTTACAAGTGAGAACATGCAGTATTAGGTTTTCTGTTCCTGCATTAGTTTGCTAAGGATAATGGCTTCCAGCACCATCCATGTTCCTGAAAAGGACATGATCTCATTCTTTTTGGTGGCTGCATAGTATTCTATCATGTATATGTACCACATTTTCTTTATCCAGTCTACCATCAATGGGCATTTAGATTGATTCCATGTCTTTGCTCTTGTGAATAGTGCTGCAATGAACATACACAGGTATTGTCCTTATGACAGAACAATTTATATCCATTTGGGTATATACCCAGTCATGGAATTGCTGGGTTGAATGGTAGTTCTGTTTTTAGGTCTTTGAGGAATCGTCATACTGTTTCTCGCAATGATTGAACTAATTTACACTCCCACCAACAGTATATAAGTGTTCCTATTTTTCTGCAACTTCACCAGCACCTATTATATTTTGACATTTTAATAACAACCATTCTGATTAGTGTGAGATGGTATCTCATGGTGATTTTGATTTGCATTTCTCTAATGATCAGTGATGTTGAGCTTTTTTCATATGCTTGTTGGCCACATGTACGTCTTCTGTTGAAAAGTGTCTGTTTATGCCCTTTGCCTGCTTTTTAATGAGGTTTTTTTCTTGTAAATTTAAGTTGCTTATAGATGCTGGATAGTAGACCTTGGTTAGATGCATAGTTTGGAAAAATTTTCTCCCATTCTGTAGGTTGTCTGTTTACTCTGTTGATAGTTTTATTTGCTATGCAGAAGCTCTTTAGTATAATTAGATCCATTTCTCAATTTTTGCTTTTGTTGCAACTTTTAGCATCTTCATCATGAAATTTTTGTCCATTCCTATATCTAAGATGGTATTGCCCAGGCAGTCTTCCAGGGTTCTTGGAGTTTTATACTTTTCATTTACGTCTTTAATCCATCTTGAGTTAATTTTTATATATGAAGTAAGGAGGGGGTCCAGTTACAAAACAAAGATGCCCTCTCTCACCACTCCTATTCAACATAGAATTAGAAGTCCTGGCCAGGGCAGTCAGGCAAGAGAAAGAAATAAAAGGCATCCAAATAGAAAGAGAGGTAGTCAAACTATCCCTGTTTGCAGATGACATGTTCCTATATTTGGAAAACCCCATAGTCTTGGCCCAAAAACTCCTTCAGCTGATAAACAACTTCAGCAAAGTCTCAGGACACAAAATCAACATTCAAAAATCACTTAGCCTTCCTACACACGAAAAATAGTCAAGCAAAGAGCCAAATCAGGAACACAATCCCATTCACAATTGCCACAAAAGGAATAAAATACCTAGGAATACAGCTAATCAGGGAGGTGAAAATTCTCTACAAGGAGAACTACAAAACACTGCTCAAAGAAATCAGAGATGACACAAACAAATGAAAAAAACATTCCATGCTCATGAATAGGAAGAATCAATGTCATTAAAAGGGCCATACTGCTCAAAGCAACTTATAGATTTAATGCTATTCCTATGAAACTACCAATGACATACTTCACAGAAGCAGAAAAAAACTATTTTAAAATTCATATGGAACCAAAAAAAAGATCCCAAATAGCCAAGACAATACTAAGCAAAAAGAACAAAGCTGGAAGCATCCTGTTACCCAACTTCAAACCATACTACAGGGCTACAATAACCAAAACAACATGGCACTGATAAACAAACTGACACATAGACCAATGGAACAGAATAGAGAGCCCAGAAATAAGACCACACACCTACAATTATCTGATGTTTGACAAAGCTGACAAAAATAAGAAATGAAGCCGGGCATGGTGGCTCATGCCTGTAATCCCAGTACTTTGGGAGGCCAAGTGGGGTGGATCAACTGAGGTCAGGAGTTCACGACCAGCCTGGCCAACATGGTGAAACCCTGTCTCTATCAAAATACAAAAATTAGCCAGGTGTGGTGGTGCACATGTGTAATCCGAGCTACTTGGGAGACTGAGGCAGGGGAATCACTTGAAGCTGGGAGGCAGAGGTTGCAGTGAGCCAAAATCGTGCCACTGCACTCCAGCCTGGGCAACAGAGCAAGACCCCGTCTCAAAAAGTAAAATAAAATAAGCAATGGGGAAAGGATTCCCAATTCAATAACTAGGGCTGGGATAACTGGCTACCCATAGACAGAAGATTGAAACTGAACATATCTTTTTACTTTTCAAGGACACATTCAATGCCTACCAAAAAAAATAGTCTTAATAATTCTTCGTATGTCAAATTACAGATTTTTAAATAAATCAACCAAAGTCACACTAAGAGGTTCAGTTTTTATCCTTGTCTAAAGCCAAAAGTCTCCTTCAGCAACATTTGTGTATATAAATGTTTGTTTGTTGTTGACATTTAAAAGAGCAAAATTGGGAGAAAATGGCATGTTTGTTTCATCAATGACTCTCTAGATTAAGTACAGGGAGGATGAAATTAAAAAGGGTCAGTTAAAAAAGCTTTAGGCTGTGCCAGGTCTCCAGCTCACCTTTGCCAGCACAGTGAGTTCCTGCCCTGCAGCACGCTTGGAACTGGGGTGGGGCAGGAGAGCAGCTTCTTGCTAGAGGGTAGAGGTGCCAGAGGCTTGCAGCAGTTGCAAAGACCTCTTATTTTGGAGGTTGATCCTGGCCCCACTAGCATCAGAAAAAGTCTCTTGGGAAACAAACCACTACCATCTCTTCTTCTCCAGCAGTTGTGATCCAGGGTATCCTTGTGACTTTAATGTTAAAATTATGTCAAAGTCAGAATTACTGTGAGCACCCTGTGCAGACAAACCAGGCAGCCCTCAGATGTTGGGGCAGGGAGGGCCTTGGAGGTCATCTGATTTAATGGGGTTCAGTCTCTTCCCCACTCACCTGAACGGTGACACTTACCAAGCTTGGCACACTCCTCTGTCTGACCCCAGGGTGGCTGTGATCTTTACCTTACCAAAATTTTCCTCCCATGTAAGAAACTTTGAGAATAGACAGGACACCTCCTTCCTGACAAATATCATTGCTTGATGGCACTACCACAATGCAGTCCAGGATTGCTTATCGGTTATCACCTCGTTTTGTACAGATGGGAAAACGGAGGTTCTAATGAGTTCAGTCGCTTGCCCAGAGTGAGGACCCAGAGTCATGGCCTCATGTCTCATAAAATTGGTGGGATTTGTGTTTCGAGCCACCTCCAAGTAAACCTAGACTTTACCTGTGGTAGTATGTTATCTTCACTTTGTCCTGGAATCATTCAAAGCCTCCCTCTTGAGATTTTACCTTCCCAAAACAGCTGCCAGCCCCTCAGAGCATGTGAGGTAGGAATTTCGAGAAAAAATGGTCACACTGCAATATTAATGGGCTTTCTCAGGATTCATTGGATAATAACAGAGGTGTACCCTTACTCTGTGGTTTTCAGAGTATGGGCTTCAGGGCAACAGCATTAATATCATCCGGGAAACTGTAGAAGTGCAAATTCTTGGCAGAACTGGTTCCTTCCCTTCTTTCATATCTTTTCACATCTCGGCTCAAATGCCACCTCTCTTGACCATTCCATCTAAATCACTCTTCCCACTCGCCATCTCCAGGCTCGTCTTTCACTGTCCTGTCACTGGGGTGCTTTCTTGCTCATTACACTTTCTGTCTTGGTCACTGTGATGGTGAATTTCAGGTGTCAACTTGGCAAGGTTATAGCACCCAGTTATTTAATCAAACATGAGTCTGGATGTTGTTGTGAAGCTATTCTGAAGATATGGTTGACACCAACAATCAGTTGACTGATTGGGTGAAATGTCAACTGATTGTACAGTTCCCCTTCAAGGAACATCAAAATTAGGTGGGTCTTGCCCAATCAGTTGAAAAGCTTGTCAGCAAAAACTGAAGTTTCCAGAGAAGAAAATATTGCCCCCAGAATGTAGCATTAACTCCTGCCTGAGTTTCCAGCCCACTGGCCTGCTCTACAAATTGGAGACTTGCCAACCTCTGCAATTTCACTAGCCAACCAATAAATATTACAAAGACACGAATAAAAGGCACAAGTTGGGGTGGGGGAGCCCTCATGGGGAAATTGTTCAAAAAACTTCTCTTTGGTGGGAAGGATATATTAAAAGAACTAAAATAAGTCCTGGCAACTGGAACACAGGAGGGGAAGTTACACTGGTCACTTCTGTAACTGTAACACTGGTTACAATGCAAGAATGGGAAAAGTGTTCCTCGTAACTCTGAGATACATGTTGTCTAACTCAGTCTGGGAAACTTGTGACTTTCTTTCTGATCTTAGCGCTTAAAATACAAACACTAATTTTTAGATTTCAGACAATCAGAATGTTATTCGATGGAAACATGGTACAAAGAACACCCATTAAGGAAAATTTAAAAATATTTTATCCTGTTGACTTAGTTTTTTTAAAGTGTTTTTATATTTAAAAACAAATCTTCTCCATAAAAATATAACTTCCAGAAGCTGGAACAATTTGAACAATAAAATAAAGTAGTATTGTTTTTTAACCTAAAGTCTAAAATAAATATCCATGAAGCTATACTGATATAAATAATTCAATAAATAAATAAATGGGGGAGAATAGACAAATCTCCCATGCAAAAGAATTCCAAATAATTTGTGTACATACACAACCCTCGAAGAGGAGAAGCATAGCTCCCCACTCCTTCATCGTGAGCTATGCAGAGTGACTTCCTTCAAAGAGCATAGTGTGGAAAGGGGGTAAAGAAGGACTTTACAAAGGAGAAACTAGACAAATACTATCCCAGCCAGTTGGCCAAAGTCAACGTTAGTTGTCATAAATCATATTGTTAGAATATACGTTTGATATGATGTAATAAGAATGGCATTTCATCTCTGTGGTCTTCCTCTTGAAACACGTGTAATACCAAGCTAATCATGAGAAAAACATGAGACAAACCTCAATTGAGGTACATTCTACAAAACACTTGACCAGTATTCCTCAAAACTGTCAAGGTCATCAAAAACGTGGAAAATCTGAGAAACTCACGACAACAAAATGTAATGTGGCATCCTGGATGGGATACTGGAATAGAAAATGGACATTGGGTAGAAACTAAAGGAATTGGAATAAAGCATGAATTTAGTTAATAATAAAATATCAGTATTGGTTCATTAATTGTAATAGACCATACTAATGCAAGATGTTACTAATATGGGAGCTGGGTGTGGGTTAGACAGGAAATCTCTACTGTCTTCCCAATTTAAATCTAAAATCTAAAACTGTTCTAAAATAAAAGGTGTATTTAATACACATATCTTTTATGTAAAGTGAAGAATTAAATATGAAGTTATTTTCTAAATAGGCACATACAGAGATTCTAGCACCACTCTGTATTAGACTACTATGAAATCAACCCATTTCAATTATCATCTACACCAGGGCTTATGAAATGCCTGTAGTCATGAGAGATTCCCTCTGCCTGTCTTGCCCGACACTTACCAATGGCACTTAAGAACCCATCTCCTGACAACAAACTGCATGCCCTTCTCCAGCTGGCAAAATAGACAACATCTCCCTAGGAGAAGAAGAGATAGACACAGGGCTGGTGCTAACCCCTCATGGGGATCAATCTCCCCAAAGCAAACCACCTTTACACATAGGCACCATGTAAAGGTGGTTTGGTTTGGGGAGCTGACTGGGACTGGATTTCAGTCATCACTTGCCCCTCAACCCAGCACAAGTCACTGTGAAAGTCACTGCAGTGTCCTTGGGGGACACAGGATGACACGTGGCTGCTGAAAGTATGGAAGTATGTATCAAGAATATTACATATACCATACCTTTAAATATTTATCTTGAGGAATTAATCTAAGATACATACATGAAGGTGATGGTGTTAGAGTGGTGGGGTCAGTCAGTGTTTCAATAAAACTCACCTAAACACACTAGTAAGTCAGACATTTCTGGTTCATTACAGTTTATTTCCAATATTAGTGAGCAGATGTGGAGTATGGGAAAGAGCATGGATGTGGCAGAGGAATGGAAGGTGTATTTAATGTTTCAGTTGCCTTTGATTTACACCTAACATTTTTCCACATTTGGCCAGCACTTAATTGTTCATTCACACATTCACTTCCTGTGTTTAAATGATTAGATTTCTGGAGGAGAGCCATAATACCAGGGTAACTTGATTTATAGAAGGCAGCCAGAATAATGAGGAGTGTTAAAATGTGCACCTCCACACATATTTAAATAGGTGCACACATTTCTGGAGGGAAATATGAAAGTATGTATCAAGAATATTACACATACCATACCTTTAAATATTTATCTTGAGGAATTAATCTAAGATACATACTAAGATAACAAACAGATATCCATTGAAGCATCATTTACTGAAAACTTGGAAACAAACTTAAAAAATCCAAACACTTATTAAAGGGGACAGGGTTAAATAAATCTTTATCTAACATTGAATTATAATGCTATTCTTAAAAATAATTAATTCCAAAATAGACTTACCATCTTATATAAAGTAAGAAAATGAGGTTATGAAAACACATATAATTCTTATTTCTTTATAATTTTAACACTCTCTATTTCATATTTTCACATGATGATACACTAGTTTCATAAGTAAAAAAAACCCAAAAAACTCATAAATTTCTTCCTTTTTTTCATATCCCAAACAAGGATGGAGAATCAGATTCAAGTTTCCAACTCCAACAGGTTGTTGATTGATCTGTAGTCAATCAAAATTTGAAGTCTTCAATTTTAAAACTAAGGGTTTGAACTCAACAATCCAAGATCCCAACTTTTTCTAATTCTATGATTGACCTGTCTAGAACATACATTTCTCCACCACATTAGTTAATGAAGAACTTTGCCCATGTGCATCTCATCCTTAGTATTTTAGTTATTATTTCCTCAGTACTATTCACCTCTGTTTCATACACTTCTTTTTCAAAAAAGCAGAGTAACAATAAAAGCAGTTACACCAGACACTCTAAATAGCTCTGCCTCTGTGGTTCCCAATGTAAATTTATTTTGTAAAATATAGCTTATGCTGAAAGCAGTTTTTTTTTTTTTTTTTTTTTGCACAATACTTTTTTTAAAACAAACACTTGTCACTGTTTAGTAGAAAGATATTTTATTCTGCTCCATTAAATAAAATGTTAGAGTCATTCTGACCTGCCTGGTATACAATTTGGGTGTGTAGCAGTTAGCAAATATCTTGCCCTCTTGGTAAAAATAGATGAAAACAGGAGAAAGGAATGGAAACAGCAAAGTGGTGGGATTTAGGGGATCAGACATTCTGGATTGGGAGTCAAAACATCAGGGTTTCAGTCTCAGGTTCTCTCTTCTTAACTAGTTGTGTAACTTCAGTGCTATGGTTTGAATTTTTGTCTCCTCCAAAGGTCATGTTGAAATGTAATTGCCATTGTAGCAGTATTAAGAGGTGGGGCCTGTAAGAAATGATTAGGCCTGGCTTGGTGCAGTGGCTCACGCCTGTAATCCCAGCACTTTGGGAGGCCAAGGCGGGTGGATCACAAGGCCAGGAGATCGAGACCATCCTGGCTAACACGGTGAAACCCCGCCTCTACTGAAAATACAAAAAAAAATTAGCCACACATGGTGGTGGGCGCCTGTAGTCCCAGCTACTCGGGAGGCTGAGGCAGGAGAATGGCGTGAACCCTGGGAGGCGGAGCTTGCAGTGAGCTGAGATCACACCACTGCACTCCAGCCCAGGTGACAGAGCGAGACTCCATCTCAAAAAAAAAAAAGAAGAAGAAGAAACGATTAGGCCATGAGGCCTCCACCTTCATGGATGGGATTCATGCCATAATAGAAGCACAAATTCAGCCACATTTTACCTTTTGGCCCTTCCGCCTTCCACCATGTAGATACATCCAGAAGGCCCTTGCCAGATGACACCACCTTGATATCAGACTTTCCAACCTCCAGAATCGTGAGCCAATAAATTTCTGTTCAATATACATTACCCCGTCTCAAGTATGCTCACATAGCAGCACAAAATGGACTAAGACATTTAGATAAATTAATATAGGAGTCTCAGTTTCCTCATCTGTAAAATTAAGGAATTCTATTAAAATAATCTTCAAGGATTCTTCCACTTATAAAATTCTACCTTGAAAGAAGTTTAAGAGGAAATGTATAGTTTGAAAGCAAACAAAAAATTTAGTTTCATTAGTACTTGCATTCTACATAAAAGATGACCAAAATCTCAATGTTTTAAAGCCTATTATATTTAATAATTTTGTACTACATTTTGATTTAAAATTAGGTATAAAAGGTTTGAGACAATGTTTAGCTGGAAATTTCTACAACACTATGATTATATGGACAGAGTGACCAAAACAGTTTCAGGACTGAAGAGAGTTAGATGCTGAACTAGGGTAGCAGTTTTGGTGTGTGATTCTGACACCAAATGCTCTCCTGAGAATGAGAAGAATCAATGGACTGAACTTTAGGAATCAGTGACATCAAACATAAGCCTAACTCTCATTTGAATTCTTTCCAAGTCAGGGCTTCACCTTTTTGGAAGAAAAGAAAGAAAAAAACTTGAACATCCAGCATTTTTCAACCCTGGCTACCTAGAATCATGAGAGGAGTTTAAAATCATATTCATGCCCAGGCCCTACCCCATACCAAGGAAATCAGAATCTTGAGGAAGTCAGCCATAGGTGTTTTTTGAACTCTCCTAAGTAATTCTCTTGTGCTGTCAACTGAGTTAAATAAGAAAACATGAGAAGATGGAAGGAATGAGGACTGCCAAGCAAAAGGCAGGCTTTTTTTTTTTTTTTTTTATAACTTAAGTTCTGGGATACATATGCAGAATGTATAGGTTTGTTACATAGGTATACATGTGTCATGGTGGTTTGCTGACCCCATCAACTTGTCATCTACATTAGGTATTTCTCTTAATGCTATCCTTCCCCTTGACCCCCAACACCTAGACAGGCCCTGGTGTGTGATGTTCCCCTCCCTGTGCATATATGTTCTCATTATAGAACTCCCACTTGTGAGTGAGAACATGCAGTGTTCAGTTTTCTGTTCCTGTGTTAGTTTGCTGAGAATGATGGTTTCCAGCTTCATCCATGTCCCTGCAAAGGATATAAACTCATTCGTTTTTATGGCTGCATAGTATTCCATGCTGTATATGTGCCACATTTTCTCTATTCAGTCTAACATTGATGGACATTTGGGGTGGTTCCAAGTCTTTGCTATTGTGAATAGTGCTGCAATAAACATACGTGTGCATGAGTCTTTATAGTAGAATGATTTATAATCCTTTCAGTATATACCCAGTAATGGGATTGCTGGGTCAAACAGTATTTCTAGTTCTAGATCCTTGAAGAATCGCCACACTGTCTTCCACAATAGTTGAACTAATTTACACTCCCACCAACAGTGTATGTGTTCCTATTTCTCTGCAACTTCACCAGTACCTGTTATATTTTTACTTTTTTAATAACAACCATTCTGACTAGTGTGTGATGGTATCTCATTGTGGTTTTGATTTGCATTTCTCTAATGACCAGTGATGATGAGCTTTTATTCATGTTTGTTGGCTGCATAAATGTCTTCTTTTGAAAAGTGTCTGTTCATATCCTTATGGGGAAAGGATTCCCTATTTTTAAAATGGTGTTGGGAAAACTGGCTAGCCATATGCAGAAAACTGAAACTGGACCCTTTCCTTACACCTTATACAGAAATTAACTCAAGATGGATTAAGGATTCAAACATAAGACCCAAAACCATAAAAACCCTAGAAGAAAACCTAGGTAATACCATTCAGGACATAGGCATGAGCAAAGACTTCATGACTAAAACACCAAAAGCAAGGGCAACAAAAGCCAAAATTGGCAAAGGGATCTAATTAAACTAAAGAGTTTCTGCACAGCAAAAGAAACTAGCATCAGAGTGAACAGGCAACCTACAGAACGGGAGAAAAATTTTGCAATCCATCGATCTGACAAAGGGTCAATATCCAGAATCCACAAGGAACTTAAAGAAATTTACAAGAAAAAAATAGACTTTCTTTAGCAATATACGATTGCTGCTCTGTACACTGTGCACAAAACAAGACTGAAGGTGCTTACCCAGGAGAAATTGCATGACAATAAAAACAGTTTTTTTTGCAAAAAAATTATCTTTTTTAATCACATAAAGAAATTTCCACAAATCATAATCTCACAGTTGTCAAAGCATTAGTGGTTTCTTTCTTATGATTTAAAAGTTGTAAATATGGCAGGGCACGGTGGCTCATACCTGTAATCCCGGCACTTTGGGAGGCCAAGGTGGGCAGATCACTTGAGGTTAGCAGTTCGAGACCAGCCTGGCCAACATGGAGAAACCCCGTCTCTACCCAAAACACAAAAATTAGCTGGGCATGGTGGCTCACACCTGTAATCCTAGCTACCTGGGAAGCTGAGGCAGGAGAATTGCTAGAACCTGGGAGGTGGAGGTTGCAATGAGCCAAGATCATACTGCCGCACTCTAGCCTGGGTGACAGAGCAAGACGCTGTCTCAAAAAAAGAAAAAAAAATGTTGTAAATATACATAACATAAAATGCATTATTTTTAGCCATTTTTAAGTATATGATTTACTGGCATTAAGCACATTCCCAGTGCTGTTCAGCCATGACCACTGTCCATTTCCAGAACTTCCTCATTCCAAACAGAAATGTTGTACCTGTTGAACAATCCTCCATCCTTTCCACCTTTGGTCACCTCCATTCCACTTTTCTATCCCTGTGAATTTGCCTATTCTAGGTAGTTTATATAAGTGAAATCACACATTTCTCTTCTTAAAAACAAAGAAATTGAGAACAAGGACTGTCGTGATTTTCTGAGGAAAGTGGAAACTTCTTTTAAAAATCAGACAAGGAACCAATTGCGTTTTGGGTAGTTAAGTGTCAAGATGTACATTTCCTGGTTTTGCACAGTCTATTTTACATTTTATTTTTTATTTATTTATTTATTTATTTATTTATTTATTTATTTATTTATTTATTTTTGAGATGGAGTTTCGCTCTTGTTCCCCAGGCTAGAGTTCAGTGGTGCAATCTCGGCTCACTGCAACCTCTGCCTCCCAGGTTCCAGTGATTCTCCTGCCTCAGCCTCCCAAGTAGCTGGGATTAGAGGCATGTACCACCGTGCCCAGCTAATTTTGTATTTTTAGTAGAGACAGGGTTTCCCCATGTTGGCTAGGCTGGTCTAAAACTTCTGACCTCAGGTGATCCAACTGCCTCAGTCACCCAAAGTGCTAGGATTACAGGCATGAGCCACCATGCTCAGCCCTATTGTACATTTTATTCACTCATGGTCACCCACTTCCTATGAGTTCAGCATTCTGACCTCTGTTTCCCTATTGCGATTTCCAGTCCCCACATGACCCTTCTTACATTAACCTTTTTAACCACAACTCCCTCTGCATTAAATCACCAGCATTCTCCATATGTGTCCAGTGAAATACCTAACTCACCATTTCTTTCACATTTCCATTGCCTCAACCCTAACCAATACCCTTACTTGGTACTGGTTAAAAAATAGAAAATAGGCCAGGCGCGGTGGCTCACACCTGTAATCCCAGCACTTTGGGAGGCTGAGGTGGGCAGATCACTTGAGGTCAGGAGTTCAAGACAAGCCTGGGCAACATGGTGAAACCCCATCTTTACTAAAAATACAAAAAATTAGCTGGGTGTGGTGGCGGGCACCTGTAATCGCCGCTAATCAGGAGGGTGGGCAGGAGAATCGCTTGAACCAGGGAGGTGGAAGTTGCAGTGAGCCGAGATCACACTACTGCACTCTAGCATGGGCAAGAGCAAGACTCCGTCTGAAGAAGAAGGAGAAGGAGAAGGAGAAGGAGAAGGAGAAGGAGAAGGAGAGAAAGAAAGAAAGAAAGAAAGAAAGAAAGAAAGAAAGAAAGAAAGAAAGAAAGAAAGAAAGAAAGAAAGAAGGAGGGAGGGAGGGAGGGAGGGAGGGAGGGAAGGAAGGAAGGAAGGAAGGAAGGAAGGAAGGAAGGAAGGAGAGAGAAAGAGAGAGAGAAAAGAAAGGAAAGAAAGAAAAAGAGAGAAAGAGAAAGAAAGAAAAAAAGAAAGAAAGAAGGAAAGAAAGAAAGAGAGAGAGAAAAGAAAGAGAAAGGAAGGAAGAAAGAGGGGGGAAAGAGAGACAGAGAGAGAGAGAGCGAAAGGAAGGAAAGGAAAATACTTCAGAGTTACACAAGCCTTTCTCTGGCATTTTATGCTCAGAGCCAGCTTCCACACAAGCCTGGATCAACCTTTCTCAGATGCCATGCACATCCCTCAAAATACCATTTTGTACCTTTTTGCCTATCCCATAAAACCTGAATGTCCGCCTGCTAGCCCATCCCGTCAAACCCACTTATGTCTCCCTTTAAAAAATGCCTTCTCCAACCAAACCAATCTGTGGCCAGTCTTCTTTTCTTTTCTTTTCTTTTTTTTTTTTTTTTGAGATGGAGTTTCACTCTTTGTTGCCCAGGCTGGAGTACAGTGGTGTGATCTCAGCTGTCTGCAACCTCTGCCTCTGGGGTTCAAGCAATTCTCCTGTCTCATCCTCTCGAGTAGCTAGGATTACAGGCACCTGCCACCAAGCCTGGCTAATTTTTGTATTTTTAGTAGAGGCGAGGTTTCACCATGTTGACCAGGCTGATCTCGAACTCCTGACCTCAGATGATCCTCCTGCCTTGGTCTCCCAAAGTGCTGAGATTACAGGCATGAGCCACGCCACCTGGCCTCCGTGGCCAGTCTTCTGAATGCAACATTCTATCCCTGCCGCTGCGTGAGGACTCATTCAGCAGTGCTAATTCCCTGGTAGTTAATAGCCACTAGCACCCACAGCTCCTTAACTGGCTTGAGCTGCCAAGCACTCCTGTCAGCCCTTTTCTTTTCACACCGAGGGCCGAGAACAGACAGCCTCTGCTTTCATATCTCTGAGAAAATGTCTGGAAGAACCACTGGTCTTGCCTCACAAATCCCTCCTATACTGAATTCCTGGGTCTCTTTTTCCTAATATTTCAGCCTGTGGTTTTGGACTCGAGCCAGCTTCTTTCCACCCAGGCAGTATTTCTCCAGTCTATTCACTGCCCATTTATGTTCTCCAGGCCTCCAGTGGATGTTTCTGACTCCTGCTTTCAGATCCCCTCTGATCCAGCCTCTTTCCTCGAATTTGCTTTACCTGCTCTTCCTGCCTCCGAAGTCCTGAACATTTTTACTTGCAACAAAAAACTGTCCACCCATTTTCTATATTCTTCTCTCTGCCTCCTTTCAGGGATTTAAGATCCACTCACGTTCATTCTTATATGAAACTGACTTCCTGACCACAATCCTTGCTATTCAGATCCTAAAATTCAGCACCTCTTCTGGTTAAACCAGACCCCTGGGCCTGACTTTTCTTGCCCTGCCCAGTTCTGGTGCTGAGACCTAGCACAGCAGGCCTTGAACAACATCTTCTGTAGATTTTGCACCTCTTTGCCCACTGCTCTAGGCTGTCGCCTCTAGGGTTGTTTTAACATGTTAGTACAGGTTGAGTATCACTAATCCAAAAATCCAAAATTCAAAATGCTTCAAAATCCAAAACTTTTTGAGGGCCAACATAACACTGAAAGGAAATACTCATTGAAGCATTTCAGATTTTGGATTTTCAGATTAGGGATGCTGAGCGGGTATAACGAAAATATTCCAAAATCTGATATAATCCCAAAGCCAAAATAATCTGGTCACAAGCGTTTTGGATAAGGGATACTCAACTTGTATTGCTCTCCATTGTGGAGCTCTTTTGTTCCTTTGGGTACTTCCTCTCCATGGGACAGACTGTTTTCCTTTTAGCATCTACTTTTTTTTGTCCTGATTCCTTCTTTCACCTCTCCTGCCACTTCAGTCCTTTCCCAGAGAGGAGTCATGCAGATAAATTTTGAAGTCTGATCTTTCCCCAAATCAAAGGGCTATATTGGACTAGACATTGGCTCAAGATCCACCTCAACTCATTATCTTCTTAAGGTAAGATGAGGGATAAGTCAACTAAAATTATATTAAAAATGAAATCCGACAAATGCAGTGAAAAGCAGTTTGAATGTATAGTTCTTTATTTACAATTAGTTATTTATATAACAGTGTTATAGTTATTTATTTAAAGTATGGTTATGTATAGTTATTTATTTAACGGTAACTTTGAGTCCCAAGCTTTTTCTACATACCTAATCAGCTAATTCTGTTAATGTACCAATAAGTATCTATAAAGGTTTTGGCTTCTTTCATTTTAATCCTACAAATGTTCAACACCATAGATGAAGGATACTTTTCCTAAATATGAGCTATCTAAATTGATCATCTCTAACTACTGTGATCATCCTAGACTTCTACAGTTGGAAGTTGGTGGACAAAAGCAACAATAACCCAGCCCTACCAATACTGTGCGAGGACCAAGGTAAGAATTTGTCACAAGCTGCTTACAGCTTTCAGTATTGAAGGAAGACCACAATGTAGTGCCACTAACCATCCATAACTAATGAGTCCCCAGTGATCCAGAAACGGTTACCTGTTCTTGGCATATGATGCCTTGTTCAGGGACAGAAAAGTTCAAACAACATAACTTAACTTCAAACAAAATGTCAAAGTTATTCATTATCACGAAACAACCATTTGTTCCCTCACTTCCAAACTCCATTGTTTTCTGTGATATGCTATACTTCACCAAATGGAACCTTTCAATGTGACCAAAGCAAGTTTTTGAAAGTAGAACAAGTGAGATTGAGTGGCACTCCCCATCTTTGGTTGCTGGTACCTTTTACAAACTAGTGAAATGGTTATTATAGTCCAAATTTATTGCAAGGTAAGTCAAAACTGACCAAACCCTTCCAGAAACACTCTCTAACTCCCTAATGATAATGTTACATACAACAACCCTGTTTAATCTAACTTATTCCAACTCTACAAATATTTATTGCACACCTACTTCATGCAAAGCATCATGTCGCAGTCTGTCCCCCACTCTTATTTTAGAAAGCTTTCTCTTTACTAAGGATGTTAGGTGTGTTTATTTCTTTAAAAGCCACCGAACACCATAACATTATTGATAACAATTCAAAGAGAAATTCACCCTAGGGATCAATTTTCCAATATAACCTCCACATCCCAATCCTTTGCCACCAGAGGAGATGAGAGATTATTCTTTTAAGGTAATTAGATTCCAATCTTAAGTTCTGCCGTTTACTCTACAACAAGCAGGTCTCATAATCAAGTGAAAAAGAGAAGATGCCAGGGTTCCTACTTCCACAGAGATCCTTGGAGTAAGCAAACAACCTGAGTCACTGGGTTACCAGCCAAGAAGGCTCCCTACCTCCACCTATAGACTTCCTCTCCACTAGGACCAGGGTAAAGTCTCCAGTTGCCTCCCAGCAGCTGCCTTCAAACATATGCATTAGCCAAGGCAATTATCCTTGTCCATAGACTTTCAGCTTTCTATAGAAGGAATGAGTGAAGATTGTGGCAAAGCCTGACTGTGATCACAGATGAGAAAGTGGAATCATTTCCCAAGGTTACCGGAACAAAGCACCGCAAAGTGGGTGGCTTAAACATCAAAAATGAATTGTCTCACAGTTCCGGAGGGTAAAAGTCCAAAATCAAAGCATTGCCTGGGTTGGTTCTGTTTGAGGGCTGTGATAGAAAACCTGTTGCATGCTTCTCTGTAGCTTCTGGGACTTTGCTGCAATCTTTGGGGTTCGTTGGCTTATAGAAGCGTCAACTCCACTCTGCCTCCATCATCACATGTCTTTCTCCCTATATGTGTGTCTCTGTCCAAATTTTCCCTTTTTATAAGGACATCAGTCATACTAGAGTCCTTATAAAAAGGACTGGCCAACACTAATGGCGTCATTTTAACTCCATTACCCCTGTAAAGACCCCACCTCCAAATAAGGCCACATTCTAGGATACTGGGGTTTAAGACCTCAATGTATCATTTTTGAGGGGGACACAATTCAACTTATAACAGAGAGATTTTAAGATCCTGGAGGAAAAGAGTGTTTAGTAATCTAAGAAGCAGTAGACTGAGGCGTAGTCAAATGAAGAGGAGGACTTTTTTATGAGCCGAGAGGAAAGGTAAGCCTACTAGTAAGGCTTTACAATTTGTCCACTTTACAGCCACCAGAGCTTTTCTCTTTGCAACCTCCCTGTGGAGCAGTCCTTTAGCATTTACGAATATGTTATAAAGGCTGCACATCTGATAAGAACATAAAGTCTGTGATAGTTGATTTGCTAACCGGGATTTTCCAGTCAGCAGAATCCAACTTTGAATTGCTCACTAGCACACAGCTGCTCCCATCCTTCTTGGCCCTTCTGTCTCTCTGGCCTCACTGCACTCAAAGCTCCACTCAAAAGGGGCCTCAATCATAAATCCCCAGAAAAGTAGACAATGTCTGTTTGACAAATAGTGCAAGAATCTGCCATAGCTTTTGCTAAATTTTGCCTTAAAATCTAAAGGAGAACTGAGTCTAGCCACCACCCCCTTCTTTTGGACATGCTCATGACCACACAAAGTGCCACCCACCAACCTTTGTAATATGATGCAGAAGTTATTACTAAAGTTATTGGCAATGCTGTTCTCTTCATTGTTTTATGGTGGAATCAAGAAAGTTTGGAGAGATTCAGATTGGTGCATACGTTGGAAGGGCCACTCTTGCATGACATTTGGGTGCCATGTCACAGTGCCCAGGACAATTGAGACCCCTACAGGTACCTCACTTCCTGTTGTTCCAAATCTCCGTTCCTGCTCCAATTCGATAAGTCCACCATTACTAAAGCACAGTTTCCCAGCAACTACGGGTGTGTACTGCCCTGTTAGAAACCCACATCGCTTGCTTTACCATAAAGCCTTGCGTGTAGCATTTGTTAGTAACAAAACCAAAATGAGGCATTTAGGCAGGAGGTGGGAATGTTGAGCTGTTCATTTCATTAGAAACATTTACCCTTCTTTTCAAAACAACCTCCTGAGAAAAGCAGGGGAGTTTTGATTTAGCAAAAGAAATAATAGTCAAGCAGTGTATCAACAAATTAATTATTTAAACATATTCCATTCCAAGTAATTTCTTACTCCCCATAGTTATTTGTCAGTTGTTTTTTTTTTTTAATTACAAAATAACACTTGCTCATTTTAAAGATTCAAACAATACAGAAGTGGGTAAAGTAAAAAGTATAATGTAAAAAGTGAAAATCTCACTTTACTTTTCCTAACCTCACTCCCCAGAGGTAACTGCTGCTCATAATTAAGCAAATATCTAAACATATATATTTAAATGATAGATATGCAGTTGCTTATTTTAAAAAATCTGATCCATTTGACATTTGCTTGGTAACTTGCTTTTTTTCACTCCATGATATATTAAGGACTTTCTTCATGTCATTCCATGTTTCTTTTGAAAAAATATAATTTTATTTTTTGACCAGTGGTGAAATAACAACAAAAGGTATAACTACATGAACACCGGCGGCCAGCCTGCCACAAGAAATTCCAGCCGTATTTCTCGTGCAGAACTCAATTTTCAACAGGTTATACTGGGAAAAGTAGAAACTTTAGAACAAAGCAGACTGAAGAGTATTTCCTGTGCCGTGGACAAAGGTGGGGGATTTTCATTACCTCCAAGTGCCCAATTTTTCTACTAAGAGAGGATAAACGCTTTCAATTACATGAATTCCCATCAGGCAGACAACAATAGGCATGGAGACAATTCTATAGCTCTTGAGCAATAAAAAGTATATCACAGGCTGGAGAACGGGACAAAGAGAAACAGCTCTGCCTCCATAATAAGGGGAGAGTGAGAGTCGTTGTCTACAGAATGCTGCTGGAGCACATTAACTGAAAATTTTAAGCAAATAAGTTGGACACTATTTTCCAGTGATTTACAATACTTCTGTAGAAAACTCTACTGTAATCCACCACGCTGCTGGTGCACAGCTGTGGCGTCTCACTGGTTTAGGTACTTTCTTTATGTTTCTACTGTTTCCTTTTTCTTTTTGTTCTTCTTTCTCTCCTCTTCAAACTTTTTTCTCTCTCATCTGAACACTTTTAGTGTCTTATTTTTTTGCTCAGAGACAACTGAAATTGTCAAACTAATTATCTCCAGGTCTAATTTGATAGATTAGATAGATTTCTAGAAAGAGTCTTCATCTGTCTAAACTTCTTTTGTCTCCCATTGTGACAAAATCTTTGAAAAAAATAGACTCAGCCATATTTATAATAGTAAAATTACATATGTAACCACTTAATGATACCATAAACACTTTTTGCCTAAAATTCTAAATCTGGGCTTGGTTCTCCTTTGCTTTATATGTATAGACCAAATCACATATCACCTTTACCTCTTGGAAAGAAGTGGCCGATTTTAAGATTCTTCTTCATCGTTTAACCAGCTTCAGATGGTTAAACGTTGAATTAGGGTTATAGTAAATTACATATTAGTTACAGTTATAAATCAATTATATTTAATAACTGATGTGTTATGAAATAGTTGGAATTATGCCTGCCTTTATTAGTGATGATGGTATTTTAAATTCTATATAATAAATATTTCTAGAGCCTTTTCATTTAAGAAATGTTTATAACAAAATATCTTCTAAGCAAAATAGCTTTTCCATTTTAATTTCATTAACATTCTGAGTTCAGCTTTTAGAAAAGTATGGCAAGTATTGCATAATATTTTCTTATTTATAAATGCAAAATTAAGAGTACATAATGTTGAAGTGAATTATCCAAGATCTGCTAGAATGTCAACACATAATTTAGATTCACAAAGCATCTGAGTTGGTTGCTGAGGCAAAGAATTTCCTTCTTAACTCACCTATCATGCCCATCTCTCCACTCCTCTATTCCATTCAGGCTAATATAACTTGAGTTTTCCTCATCCCTCTTCATCCTTTTTTTTTTTTTTTTTTTTTTTTTTATGAGATGGAGTCTCACTCTGTTGCCCAGGCTGTAATGCGGTGGTGCAATCTTGGCTCACTGCAGCCTCCACCTCCCGGGTTCAAGCGATTCTCCTGCATCAGTTTCCTGAGTAGCTGGGACTACAGGCGCATGCCACCATGCCCGACTAACTTTTATTTGAAACTCTTCCATATACCATTATGCCATCATATCTTACTATAGTCTTCCTTTCCTGTTGTTCAAAAAAAATCTTACAATCTTATTTCCTCTAAAACTTATTGATTGATGGGAATGGAAACATAAATAAATATCCAACTCAAAATTGGACATCTTCACATGGACATTTTATAGAAACTTCAAATTTAGTATATTCCAGACCGAACACATGATCTAGCCCCTGCATAGCCCAGTCTATCCTCCTGTTAGTGTTATCTATCTCACTACATCATCCACATTTAATTACTTTTAGCCTAGAAATTCAGTGTTCATTCAGTCAATCACCAACCCTGTCAATTACAGACCCTAAATGCTCTCTGTCATTCCACTACTCACCATTCACCCCATTTCAACTTTCCCCTTGCCATAATCACACTTACGGGGTTGGGAGAGGGTGTGTGTGCATGTGATTAGAGCTGAGATCAGGGCTACTGAGAATTAGAATAAGTTCAACACCAAGTCATCACTTGGAACTGGTATAAGAAGACTATAATAGTTGCTCCTTGGTCAGAAATAAAAGTGAACATTTTCTTAGATTCCTGGAAGCTGCTATTCAATATTATAAGTCTTTGTTAACAAATGAGTTTGATTAGATCTTTTCTTCTGTGGGCCCAGAAGCCAGCGTGGAGAGATGCCTGGCAGAAGTAGACTTCCAAGTCCAGATTTCCCGATGAGGTCTTGGTGAAACCACTGACAATTCTGCTATTCAGATCTACCTAAATATGTAAGTCAATATCAAGATAATAAAATGTTCCAGAATCTGCAGGACTGGTGTGCACATTACTAGGCAGTATGCATACATAAAAGCACAGAAACATGCTGTCAGGAAAATGAATTAATATATGAAGAGCTATATTTTTCCACATAACCCAGGAAATTATATTCTGAATTTACTAGAACATCAGTGACCAACTCAGATTGTCACTACCAAAGGTTCTTTGACCAACAGGAAAACACAAGGCATAGGAAAGGATGGACCATTTTCCTCAGTTTTACAAGAGCCAGGGTTATTGTTTTTCTTTTAAATAATTTACAACTTAAAGGAAAGGTTGAGAAAATGGTACAAGATATTTCCATATACTTTTACCTACATTTCCCAAATGCTAACATTTTATCACACTTGCTCATTATCCTGTCATCCAGCTCTCTATCTATGAACCTATCTATTTTTCTTCTGAGATGTTTGAGAATAAGTTGCATATATCAGCATGTGTTTCCAAAAACAAGGTCTTATATTTTACCTTAATCCCAGTGCTTTGATCAAAATCAGGAAATTCACACAGGTAGTATTATTTTCAAATCTATTGACCTTATTCAAATTTTGCCAATTGTCTTACTAAGGCCGATTATCTGACCCAAGACCCAATTCAGGATTGTACTTGCATTGAAGCATCATGTCTCTTTAGCCTCCTTTGGTCTGGAACAGTTCATGACCTTGACAATTTTTAAGCGTTCTAGCCAGCTATTTTGCGGAATGCCCCTCATTTGGGGATTTTGTGATGTCTCTTTCAGGTTATGGATTTTTGGCAGGAACATCACAAGAATGAGGTTGTTTCTCTTCTGTGCATCATATCAGAAGCACATGATGTTAATGTGTCCCACTACTGATGTCACCTTTGATCACTTGGATATGGTAGTGTCTGCCAGATTTCTTCCTCTCTGTAAAGTTACTATTTGCCCTTTGCAATTAATAAGTATCCTATGTGGAGGAACTTTGAGACTTTCGAAATATCCTGTTTCTGGTCCTGTTTTCCCTCAGTAATTTTAGCATCCACTGATGACTCTTGCTTCAAACAATTATTGCTCCACATTCCCCATACCTTACCTTCTTCCTGGACACACAGCTGAAGTACAGTTCCTAGTCCCCTCCTATCTAGGAGGGATGACATAACTTATTCTAGTGCATAGTGCTATAATTGTAAGGGGTATATGCCACTTCTAGGTTTGCTCCCCCCACCCAACAAATGTCTCCTATTCTGCAAGTTCTTTGCTTGTCAGTCAATTGGATGCACAAGCTCCAGCAGAGAACGCTAAGAAGGCTTTGGTAGTTGTGGAGCCACTAGACCTTAGTGTCTGTACCATTCAGGAAGTCCTATGAACTTGGATGAAGAAATCTTTCTTTTAACTGGAATTTGACATCTCCCTTTGTGAATACAGACGGCAGCTATAATAGTGTTAGCAATACCAATGTCTTTGTCACCAAGATAAATCACATACATTACATATCACATTGTATTCGGTGCAGACATCTTGAAATATATTTACCTGTCGCTAATTTGAAATTAACTTTGAATTTTAATTATTAGATCTATCACTATATCTGTTTTTTCTTTTATCACATTTAGAAACTGTCCTGAGAGGAGATTTATTGGCTTCACCAGACTGCTAAGGGGGTCTAAGACCTAAAATAGGTTAAGATGGAAGGATTAGTTCCCTGAGTCATTGCATTGTGAGTACCACCTAGGGAAGGAGGTGGGGAATATCCGCAATAGAATTTGCATGAGAGAGAAATAAACTTTTACTATCTTAGGCTGAGATATATGCTGTTATTTGTTCAGCAATTATCTTATCCTGACTAATCAAGAGAATAAAGCTGTAAATGTGGAAATTATATGCATGGGAAGATGGTTGAGGCCATGGGATTGGATGTGATTGTTAAGAAGGGAGACAAGTACTGAATCTGGGGCAATTGCTACATTTTGGAAAAGAAGACAAAAGAAACAGATGAAAGAATGGTCTGAACAGAAGAAAGAGAACCAGAAATACATGGTATAAAAGATTCTATGAACCTGAAACCATATTTTCACTTCTCAGATGTCTTCATATAGAATAAGTCCTTATATGTTGTCTAGAAAGATAAGAAGCTAAACCATTTCAGTAGATTTTCTCAACTATATCTATCATTTACAAGATGACAGGTATTGTACTTCTCTAAGTCTAGGTTTCCTTGTCTATGAAAAAATTGCAATGCAGATTAGAGAAGGTAATGTAAGTAAACACATGAAAAAGCACCTATTACAGCTTCTGACATGTACCTATCGCTAGATAAGTTAGCTCTTTCTCCCCAGTCTTTCCCCCTTCCTACCCTCATTAGCAATGCATTTCATGTATTAGAGTTTAAAAGAACTAAAGAGTATATTAAGAAAACTGTAATTTTTTTTCTTAAGTCAAAATCACAGCATTTTAGACATTATACTTGCTATAGTATTCAAGCTATAAAACTAAGCAAAATCGTTATTAAAATTCAAATAGAATCTTGATTTTTTTATTTGGAAAACAGATTGAGTAAAAAAAAGAGGCGTGTGATTATTTTTTGTTTTTTAATTTTTTATTTTTTTGTTTTGTTTTGAGACGGGGTCTCACTGTGTCACCAAGTTTGGAGTGCAGTGGTGCTATCTCGGCTCACTGCAACCTCCGCCTCCCAGGCTCAAGCAATCCTCCCACCTCAGTCTCCTGGGTAGCTGAGATTTCGAGTGTCTGCCACCATGCCTGGCTAACTTTTGTATTTTTAGTAGAGACAGGTTTCACCATGTTAGCCGGGCTGGTCTCGAACTCCTAAGTTCAGGCAATCTGTGGGGCCTGGGCCTCCCAAAGTATTGGGATTATAGGCACCAGCCATAGTGCCTGGCCCACCTGTAAGTTTTTTTTTTTTTTTTTTTTTTTTTTGAGACCGAGTCTCGCTGTGTTGCCCAGGCTAGAGTGCAGTGGCGCAATCTCGGCTCACTGCAAGTTCCGCCTCCCAGGTTCACGCCATTCTCCTGCCTCAGCCTCCCAAGTAGCTGGGACTACAGGCGCCCACCACCGCGCCCGGTTAGTTTTTTGTATATTTAGGAGAGACGGGGTTTCACCATGTTAGCCAGGATGGTCTCGATCTCCTGACCTCGTGATCTACCCGCCTCGGCCTCACAAAGTGCTGGGATTACACGCCTGAGCCACCGCGCCCGGCCTCCCACCTATAATTTTTAAATGTCAATCGAAAGCAATCAAGATACCAAACCACCATTTATTAGAGTTTAGTATCAGAGAGTCCTCATGAGCTACGCCAAAATGTACGTTGGTCCTCAGGAAATCCACCTCTGAATTGCTCCTTCTTTGTCCTTAGTACCTCGTTCCTTATCTCATGTTTTCCTACCACAAACGCAGTGCCAAGGGGAAGAGAGGGGTGCTTCAAAAATCACGAATTTTATACAGGTAAATATTTTTATTGTTAATTTCTTCAACACTGGATATGGATATCTTATATATAAATATGAAGCCCTGTATGCATTCCTTAAAATTCAATTACAAAGTCCAGTGGAAAATGAAAACATAGATTATTAATATTGCCACAGCATGCAAGGGAAGAACTGTCTATCATCTACTTTGAAAAGTTTTATTAAGTGTCTCTTGGAGTCACCATTTCCAAAACATAGATATGCATAAACCAATGCATTTTGGTAACAGTTCTGTGTTTCTCCTCTCATCCTAGAGTTTCTTGAACTGAGGAATGAGTAATATCCTGGACTAGAGGCTGAGAGATTGTTTTCATAATCAACAGCCATCTGTGCAGAATAACAATAGAGCTGAAAAGATTCTGACCTATGCTACCAAAGAATTTTCCAGATAATTCAGACTCTTTCTATGAAAAGTGCCAGAATCTGAGTGACAAGCCCAGGCAACACCTCCTCCTTGTAGTTTTAGGAAGAAAGTGCTGCCATCTACAGGGAGGACACGGAACTAATGCTTTAAAAAAAGGTGGAGAACTTACTGGATCTTAAGGTTGTAATTAGCTGTAGGAAAAAAACAGCAATAGCATGGCTAACGAGAGTAACACAATGTGTCCACTTTTAAATTTTTACTCCAAATATATTCTACTTCTTTGCTGTCCAATACCAGCTGCCACCAGCCACATGTGGCTATGAAGCACCTGAAATGTAGCTAGTGTGACTGAGGAATAGAGTTTCTAAATTTTCATTTCATTTTAATTAATTTCATTGATTTAAATTTTAAAACTGACACTCAAGTCAGTCATTGAAAACTTTTAAGTATGCTTGTAACAACTTCTGTGTCCGAATCTATTTTTTCAAATGTAAATTTTAAGATATCTATCTACAGATTAAATATTCCTAATAAAAATGTAACATCTGAATTGCATATGCTATAAGTGAAAAACGTACACCACATTTCAAATGTTTAGTACAAAGCCAAAAGAATGTAATATTTTTCATTAATAACTATTATATTTAGACCATGTTGAAATTGACATTTGGATATATTATGTCAAACAAAATATATTATTAAAATTACTTTTATTGGCTTCTTTTTACTATTTTAATATGATTACTAGAAAATTTTAAATGACACGTGTGACTGAGAGATTTCTATTGTACAGCACTGTTTTAATTGATTCAAAGGCACAAAAAAATGAAGTAAATATGTTTAGTTGTTTAGCGCTTATAGAATCACACGAAGTGCTAGTTTTACAAATGTCATATTTGACCTCAAAATTAAAGCAAACATGTAACAGACACTGACGCCAGTATGGGTTAATGTAACATAATTTTTAGAGGAAATGATCTCTTTGGTCTCCAGTGATCATCACTGTGACTGCCAGACATCTTAAAATGGTAGATAATTTGGATCTTGATGAATGTAACAACATAACTGTTTTTATCGTGGTTAATGAACTGGTGACAGGAAGCACACATTGTACAGAAACTCCACTAAATTTGTGTCCTGTTCCACTTCTTCCATCGATTTCCGGCATTATCTCCCCCAGACTATATCTTCATTGCGAGGACTGACTCCCTGGGCTCAGCAGTCTCCCACTGGCCGTCCTCACAAGCGCAGTGCAGACTTCTCCCTGTGGTGCCACCCCTTGGCTTTCGCGGCTGAAGCAGTCTTTCTCCAAAGTAAAAACACCTCCTTCATCAAGGGTGTCTTCTTCCAATCTATAACATAAAAATCCTATCTCCCCTCTCTTTCTTTTTCCATACGCCCTAAGTTCAACATATTCTTCTGTTACTCGGGCAGAAAAATAAATAAATAAATAAACCAGACAGGCCCATGACTCAGTTGGCAGATGCCCACACACAGATAGGATGGCCAACCGTCCTGATTTGTTTGCCCAGGACTGTCCCAGTTTTAGTATTGAAAGTCCCACCTTCCAGGAAACCCCAATCCTGAGCAAACCAGGCCGGTTGGTCGCCCTACTTGCCAATCTCGCCTGTTGACAGCAAAGCCAGAGACAGGAGAGCCACACCCCCGCGCTTTGCTCTAGCAACAGGGAACTGCCTGTTTCCCTGCTGAGTTTAGCCTCCTTCCATTTACCCACATGGCCGCCCTTCCCCTTCCCGGCCCCCTAATTTACCTGTCGCCCTGCCATCCTCCAGGCATCACTCCCGTCAAAGGCCTTCCGTCACTCCTCTGGCGCAGGTAAGTTGTATCTAACCACGTTGTATTTTAATTCTCTGTCCAGTCCCCAAGCTTCCCATCAGCTGTAAGCTCAAGTCAGGAGTTTTGTTCATTCTTGTGTTTCTGTCACATATTAGCTGAACTTGTGAGTGAATGTTGGTTCGTCTTAGAAAGGCACCTGGGCTCTGGGTATATTTTGTGGGCCTTCCTCCGGGAATACACTCCTCTTCTGACATAAGGACCAACCACAAACTGTTTTTCAAGACTGGACGTCTGCATTTCCCAGCCTTGGAGAATCTTTCCCAGTCTTAGTCTCTCCACCACAGTAGGGAACACCGTCCTGTCAGTAACCCCTGACTAACGCCACCCCCATTTCACCCCTAGGGGGGGAAAAAAAAGATGCACATATGTACGCATGTCAAAAAGTTACAGCAACAATAACCAAAAACTTCCTTGCTTTCACTTTCTACACTGGCTAGTGATTTTTGCCTTTAGGGGTTGGAATGGCTCAATATGCATATTTCTTTCCAACGTGGGAGAAAAGAATGCACAGAAGAATGCAGCCAAATGGAGAGAATGCGCAGAAATAATGAAAGAAGTGTACCTAGAGGTGATTACATAC
Source organism: Piliocolobus tephrosceles (assembly GCF_002776525.5). Classification (NCBI taxonomy): domain Eukaryota; kingdom Metazoa; phylum Chordata; class Mammalia; order Primates; family Cercopithecidae; genus Piliocolobus; species Piliocolobus tephrosceles. The sequence continues at coordinate 52,928,347 of NC_045438.1, read as the reverse complement.
AGAAAGACAACAAGTGATCTCAGAGTGACAGGTAGTGACGAAGATGCAAAAAAAAATCAGATATAGTCCTGCTTGTCCAGGAGCCACGGTAGTTATAGTTTGGAAATTACATAGGCATGTTTTCTAGATATTACATCACACAGAAGGCAATAAATTGCTTTTAGTGATACAGAGAAAAATGTAAACATTCAGTGAACATTTTAACATTAATTTTATAGATTTACTTTATGTATTTTAAACTTATCTATTTTAATATATTTAAAATAAAAATTACATATCTTTATATATTGAAATATGTTCAAAGTGTTTAAACTATTAATTTTTGTTTGTTTGTTTGTTTGTTTCTGAGATGGAGTCTCACTCTGTCACCCTGGCTAGAGTGCAGTGGCGTGATCTCGGCGCACTGCAACCTCCGCCTCCTGGGTTCAAGCGATTTTCTTGCCTCAGCCTCCTGAATAGCTGGGACTACAGACACACAGCACCACGGGTTTAGCCATGTTGGCCAGGCTGGTTTTGAACTCCTGACCTCAAGTGATCCACCCACTTCAGTCTCCCAAAGTGCTGGGATTACAGGTGTGAGCCACTGCATCTGGCCTATTCATATATTTTAAAACGTTAGATTATTAATGGTCACTGTTGAGTGCTAATTACATAAAATAACTTTACCTGTATGATTCTCAAAGTTCTATGAAGTAGGTTCTATAATTATCTCCATTTTACTGAGAACTTGTGGCACAGAAAAGTGAAGAAACTCATCCAAGGTCATAGAATTTGTAAATGAAAGAGCTGGGATTTAAAGAGGCCCCTTAAAGGTGATAGCAACCCCCTGGGATGCATAGAAACATGTTCACACCACTCTCCAATAATCAAACAGCACACCAGCAAAACTAATTTATAAAAAATAACCTGCAAAGTCTCTAACAGTTTCAGCATGCACCATGCTGTTTTACTACAAGCTGTACAACATGCTTCCCAATGGATGCTCTACAAACATGCATACACCTTAGTAAATGTTTATTTCTCATGGGATAAGCCCATGCATTAACGAGTAGATAATGGTGTCAGAATCACAAATTCATTTTCTCCTTCATTTAAGTTAGAATGATAGTTCTTTTTCACCTGAAAGCAGTCTCGGAAGTGTTGTCAACCTTAGCTGCTCAATGGAAGCACCTGGAGAACTCTACAAGCCACTAAGATCTGATTAGTGCAGAGGTTGATTTCATTGGGACTTTTAACCTCCCCAGAGGGTTCTGACGTTCACTCAAGATAAAGAAGCACTGTTTTGTTTAGAGTAAGCAGAGGAATTTCAAGGTATGTCTCCAGGTCAGCCATCAACTTCACCTGGGAGCTTTTTAGAAATGCAAAGTATTGCACTCCCTCCTGGATCTACTGAGTAAGAAATTCTGAGGGTGGGGCCCAGCCTTCAGGGTCATAACACAGCCTCTGGGTGATTGTGATACTCACTTGAGTTTGAGAACCACTGATGGAGCTTAATTCCTTCATTGAGAGATAACTGAAATCCAGAGAATTTAAATTTGCTTCAGGTCACATGACCCATCCATGGTGGGGCTGGCTACGAAATGATAATGATAGCTAGCATTTATTGAGGGCTTACTGTTTTGCATCGACTAATTCGTGTGATCACTGCAACGTTAAAGGCATGTGTTCTATTATCCTATTTTACAGATGAGGAAAGTGAGCCACAGAAATTGCTCAGGGTCACAGGGCTGAGGAGTAGAAAAGCAGGGATTTGAACACCTCCCCAGTCAGGAATGCAATGGGAATATGCCCAAAAACCTGTGTATCTTATTCTAAGAAAGAGAAGTGGGTGAATCTAAATTCCTATGTAAATGGGTAGGAATAAGAATGACAGAGAGTAGGGTAATATAGGCCTAATCTTCATTTCTATTCACGATTGTTTCTACTATTTTAAAGTATTCCATGAAAATGATTATTATTTTCTTTCGTTAAATATTTAATATATATGAAAAAGAAGTATTAAAAAATAAGGCTAAAACATAAATATTTTAAATGAACATCTGACAACCACCAACGTATTGCTGTTCTAGTTTTTTTTTTTTTTTTTTTTTTAGACAGAGTCTCGCTCTGTCGCCCAGGCTGGAGTGCAGTGGCCGGATCTCAGCTCACTGCAAGCTCCGCCTCCCGGGTTTACGCCATTCTCCTGCCTCAGCCTCCCAAGTAGCTGGGCCTACTGGCGCCCGCCACCTCGCCCGGCTAGTTTTTTGTATTTTTTTAGTAGAGACGGGGTTTCACTGTGTTAGCCGGGATGGTCTTGATCTCCTGACCTCGTGATCCGCCCGTCTCGGCCTCCCAAAGTGCTGGGATTACAGGCTTGAGCCACCGCGCCTGGCCTAGTTTTTTTTTTTTTTTTTTAATGCTTTGACCTACATTTCCATGTGTTAAATAATTAGTAGTGGGAAAATGGTATTAGATGAGATATTAAGAAATGTTCGCATACCCTTTGCCCAGCCACTACTTCTCAAGAACAGAACAGAACAGTATAGAGTGATGTATAGTTACCTTCTTGAAAGTAACATCCTTAACCACAAATCCATGAGATGTGTACTGAAACATATCAGTATGCTAATAAGCATACATAAATATTTTCCAATATTCCATAAAGGTCTCAATCATAGAGTTTTATATCTTTTAATAGATAAGTGAAACTTTAATCGATCCATTATTTTCTGAACGTCTTATCATAATAACAGTGTCTACCAGTTTCTCTAGCGCTTTACCAAGAGCCTGTAGTTTCGCACATAGCCTCCATCTAGTTCTCACAGCAGTCTGTGGAATAAGTATGTGCAGTGCGTTTACTGTTATGGGGAAGAGCAAGTGCTGGGGGGGGGGGCAGCAACTCGCCTCAGAGGACTCAAAGAAGTGTCTCACCAGAGAGCATTAAGGGAGCAGGCTGGGGAATGCAAAAGCCTATTTGCAAATTCCACATTTACCATAATAGGTCCAGGAAGGAGAGAACAAAACAAAGGATAAGCCAAAATATTCTTCATAAGACAACAAAGACAGGACACAGAGAATAGGACTGCTCTCAAGATGGAAATACAGAGAAAAGAAGACAGGAGAGTACATTATGCTGAAGTCTGAATTGGACAATGGATTTTTAAGAGGAGGGATATTTAATATTCTATTTCTAGATGCTTGTTTGTTGCAATATAGACCCTTTCTTCAGTGGAGTTTTCCACCAACTACAATGCCTTGGTGGGTGGTCTTGTGTGGGATTCAAAGTGGACCCACCCAGTGTGGAACACAATTGTGACCCAAGGGAGGTTAAAATGACCCACCAGTTACTAATTCAGAAAGGAAGAGCTGAGAGTCAAAGACGGCCCTGAAGAAACAAGTCTCCTGGGAATATGTATATATGGACGCAGTAAGGGAACTGGTCTTCACAAATTGAAACTTGAGCTAACCTTCCCTAGATTTTCCATGGTAAGGTGATCCCTGATGTCAGCTTACTCACACAAATGCATGTGTGTTTCAGTTAAGCTGTTTAACACTATGCATAGACTAATCTGTAGGATAGATATAGACAAATTTGATTAAGCTTTTACTGATTTTACAATATTCTGAATTTTACCAACACTTCCAGGTGCTAATAAAGAAAGGTATTAGGTTGGCGCAAAAGTAACTGCGGTTTTTGCCATTCAAAGTAATTCAAAGTAATGGCAAAAACCACGTTTACTTTTGCACCAACCTAATACCTGAAGGATCCAATTCTGATGATCAGAGAAGCAAAGCTGCACTTTCCTAAGAATGACCCCTGAGGAACTTCTGTTCCTTCTTGGGTGTGCCACCTGATATACATCAGCAAAAATATTTGTAAAATGTAACCATAGTGCCATGTCATTTTATCAAAAATGAAAATGTGTCCAAGATTTTCATTATCTGAATATCAGCCACCAACTGGTGTTCTGCAGCGTTAAAGCTGCACGGCATGGTGGGGAAGGCTAAGGAGATATTAACCTAGCTTCATTTGTTTGAGCACCTTAAATATAGTAAAGAGCCTCTAATTTATAAACATAATTTTAATAGATCAGCAGGATCATATTGTCCTATGTAAAGGAACTCACAAGAATGTTCTGGTTTTATGTTCAGTTTTATTTTTTTTTTTGAAACGGAGTCTCGCTCTGTTGCCAGGCTGGAGTGCAGTGGCATAATCTTGGCTCACTGCAACCTCTGCCTCCTGTGTTCAAGCAATTCTCCTGCCTCAGCCTCTCGAGTAGCTGGGACTACAGGCACACACCACCACACCCAGCTAATTTTTGTATTTTTAGTAGAGACAGAGTTTCACCATGTTGGCCAGGATGGTCTCGATCTCTTGACCTCCTGATCCGCCCTCCTCGGCCTCCCAAAGTGCTGGGATTACAGGCGTGAGCCACTGCACCCGGCCTTATGTTTGGTTTTCTAGACCATGTAGTAGATTTTGAGAAGTTTACCATTATTACTCCCAAGTTGCTAGTAATTTTTATTTTAACGCATTGTGATGACAAGAACACTGGAAAGAGACTAGGAAAGGCACCTTTTAATGCTTAACTCTGCCAGCAAATCAGTGTGAGACCCTGGGTGAGTCATTGCCTGTCTTCACCCCCAGCTTCTTCTTTTTTTTTTTTTTTTTTTTTTTCCTGAGACAGAGTCTCACTCTGTTGCCTAGGCTGGAGTACAGTGACATGATCTTGGCTCACTGCAAGCTCTGCCTGGTTCAAGCAATTCTCCTGCCTCAGCTTCCTGAGTAGCTGGGATTACAGGCACCCACCACCAGGCCTAGCAAATTTTTGTAGTTTTAGTAGAGATGGGGTTTCACCATGTTGGCCAGGCTGGTCTCGAACTCCTGACCCTCAGGTGAGCCGCCCACTTCAGCCTCCCAAAGTGCTGGGATTACAGGCATGAGCCACCATGCCTGGCCTTCCTCTTCTATAAAGTGAAAGACTGGGCTAGATATTCTCTAAAGTCTAAAGGAACTCACACATGCTGTATTTTTCTGATCCTAAATGCATCATTATCATGGCTTCTCTTGAAGTATTATAGAACAGCTAATGAAGAACAAGTTGGTTGAAGAGTATTAAATAAATACATAAAAAGGAACTGAGGAGACAAGTATATTTTAAGTTGCATTATGACAGTATGTCCTCTGAGGCATCTAAAATAGTAAAAGTAATTTGCTTCTTAGCATCCATTTTGCTACCTATGTTTGGGAGAACAAAGCAACCAGCCCATAACTACCCAAATTCCTACTAAATTTCTACCATGCAGGTAACTCTAAAGAATGCTGAAGAGCAAGACATGAAACTACAAAGACTTCATATGGCCTGCACATTTACAACTCCCAGGGATTTTGAAGACTTTGCCAAACTTTACATTCCTAAAGTTGTATAAGCCACTTTACAGTTTATAAAATACCTTGCTTCAGAAAACAGTCAAAGGTAGACACTCCCCTACATTCAGCCTCGAAATGGCCTCTGTTTAGAAGCACACTCTAATAGGTTCCTCAAGGTCAGACCGTTGCCTTATTACAGGAAATGGATGAAGTCATTCCTGGCTCTCAGTTTTTCTGAAAAACTACCTGCTTTCTCAGTTTCACACACCACACCCCTCTATAGCTCTTGTTTTGTCTCCATGGTCGTGGCACCTGTTCTGAGAACTGAAGCTTTCGTCTTGGTTCTAGCAGCACATGAGAAAACACATTTACAAAAGCACAAACAAGCAAAGGGGTCCAAGCGAGAATTTCAACTTTTGGGTGAAACAACAGCTAAATTTGTTCACAGTAATAATAAACACGCATGAGCTCACTCTTTCAGAGAGCAGTAATTTGAGCAGCAATTCTGAGGTCAGGATCTAAGGTTCTAGGCCAGCTCCAGCTCAGTCTGCTCTGACCAGAATATATTTCTTCCAGACTCTCAGGGTCTTGCTTTCAGCCATTTGGGGTACAAGAAAGGAAGATGAGAAGAAAGGCAAGAGACAAGAGCGATGGAAACTTTTTAATATGTCCTTAAAAGCCTCTTTATAGAGATGAGTAATAAAAAGATTGGGGCCAGCAAACATTTCCACATTCTCTCTAAACAGTTATAAAACTGAGAGTCTTCTAAGGTCAGAGTTAAAGTAGTACAGCCTTGTTTTTGTATTTTAAATGTTTTCTTTTTTTTTTTTAATGGAACGTTAAAATAGCCTCAGTACCAGTAAAAGGTGTGCACAGGAGTATTATTGGATTCAGGAGAGCGGTAACGGGACCCAGCAAGTAGGGAGGCTAGACAGTTCTGATGTGAACCCTCACTAATGCAAAGGAAGTCTCCCTGTACCCTCACACATACACATTTTCTCTCCTCCTCCAATCAAAAAATGATATCCTGTGAGATCATTTATTTTCTTTTTTATTTTTATTTTATTTATTTATTTTGAGACAGAGTCTTGCTCTGTTACCCAGGCTGGAGTGCAGTGGCACGATGCCGGCTCACTGCAACCTTCGCCTCCAGGGTTCAAGCGATTCTCGTGCCTCAGCCTCCCGAGTAGCTGGGATTACAGGTATGCACCACCACACCCAACTAATTTTTGTATTTTTAGTAGAGGCAGGGGTTTCGCCATGTTGGCCAGGCTGGTCTCGAACTCTTGACCTCAAGTGATCCCCCCACCTCGGCCTCCCAAAGTGCTGGGATTACAGGCGCCAGCTACCATGCCCGGCCCATTAAATTTATTTTCACCAGTTAGAATTTGTTACTCTCAATTTATTCAAAAACCATTAATTGACAGTACCTACTGGCCAGTACTGTTATAAATATTGGAAATACAGCATTGGACAAAACAAAGAAGTCTACCCTCATAGAGCTTATATTCTAGTGTAGAGAGACAGACAAATAAATAGGTAGCATATACACGAGCTTAGGAGCAGGGAAACCAGCTCTGTGACTGCTCCAACACTCCAGGGAACTCTGGCGATAACTAAGAGCAGGTGGGTAGAGATGGCAGTGGTAGCAAGTGGTTACATTCCAGATAGCCAACAGGATACTCTGATGTTTAGATGAGCCTATGGAAGAGAGGAGTCAAGAATGACCCCATGGTGTTTGGCTTGAGAACTGGAAGGAAGGATCTGCCATAAATCAAGACAGAACTCATTGTAAGAAGAGGAGGTTTAAAGTTTAGGGAGATTTGGAATCTGTTTTTTGGGTTTTGCTTTTATTTATTTATTTATTTATTTATTTATTTATTTATTTATTTATTTTTGAGACAGGGTCTCACTCTGTCACCCAGGCTGGAGTATAGTGGTGTAATCATAGCTAACTGCAGCCTCAACTTCTCAGGCTCAAGCAATCCTCCCGCCTCAGCCTTGCCAGTAACTGGGACTACAGGCGTGCACCATCATGTCCGGCTAAGTTTTGTATTTTTTGTAGAGACAGGGTTTCTGTATTGCCCAGACTGGTCTCGAACTCCTGGGCTCAAGTAATCTGCCCGCCTCAGCCTCCTAAAGTGCTGGGATTACAGGTATGAGCCACCACCCCCAGCCCAGAATTTGGTTTTAGACATGTTAAGTTTGGGAAAGTTATTAGAAATCCCAGTGGAGATGTCAAGTAGCAGCTGGATGGACCTGTCTAGAGTTCAAGGAGAACGGGAGTGATAGGTGGTGTTTAAAACCATGACTCCAGATGTCAATCTGAGAAAGGAGAGAAGTCCAAGGACTGAATCTGAGAAGCTCCAGTTTTGAGAGATTGTAGGAAAATGGAGCAACCAGCAGGAGACTGAGAATGTGAGCCAATAGAAAAAGAGAAAAACCAGGAGGGCAAAGTATGTCGGAAGCCGGGTCGAGGGAGGTTCCAAGATGGAAGGAATGATCAACCAGGTGAAATGCGGCTAAATGGTCACCTAATATAAAAACTGAAAAGTGACATCAGATTTAGCAATGGTCCCAGGTAAGATAAATGAAGGCTGACTGCTACTGTAATATGGACACTAGCCTGAGAGAAATCAATCAAGGTTTTGCTAAATAATTAGAAATTAGGAAAAAACCTTATCATTTCCGGTTGTCCTTTGTTTCATAAATCTTACTTTATAGGCCAAAGGCTAAATAAAATAAACACTCTTTTATCTATCCCTTATGCAAAAAATATAAAAAAATAACAATAGAGATTTTTATGTTCTCTCCAGTGACAAACTTATAATAATAGACACTTCTTAGCTAATAACAGGAGGTTTAACTATTTTTCACTTTTCTAGACTTCAGGAAATTATAAGTAACTTTTTTCTGAATTTAAAATAAATTTTTGTTTCTTTTCCAAATTATAACTGGAATTCAAAAGTGTTTATTTCCATTGACTATTTTGACTTGAGTTTTTGTTCTCCATTCACTCTCTCCTTCCTGCTGCTTCTGAAGGTTTTCTCTGTTTGTGGGAGCATCTCTGATTTCTCTCTTTTTATCCCCTGCAATCTCTGACTCCTCTCCAGGTCCTCATTCTGCATCATCATAGTCGATTTTATCTTGGGCACCATAAAATTCTACTTCTTCCCACAGTAGCAGGCTGATGTCACCCACAGAACATAATGGATTCTAGGAACAGGCCCACAAGAGGAAAAGTGGTCAAGTACAAAGATAGGTAAGAGGAAGAGAGAAGCTGGAGGCTGGGGGACTTAATCATGTGTTTCCATTTGTTTCCACATAAACCAGTTAAACCAGAAACTGGAGGTTATAGAAATTCCATGTCAACAAAGTTGAGCCAAACTTTTACCTAAATAATTTGACACGTTGAATAGAAACACTCTGACAATATCTGTACACCCAAACTGTTGCTAGTGGTTGGGAGCCAATACATTAAAATGCAATCAGACTGGGCATGGTGGCTCACGCCTGTAATCCCAGCACTTTGGGAGGCCAAGGTGGGTGGATCACTTGAGGCCAGGAGTTTGAGACCACCCTGGTCAACACGGTGAAACCCTGTCTCTACTAAAAATACAAAAATTAGCCAGGAGTGGTGGCATGCACCTGTACTCCCAGCTACTTGGGAGACTGAGGCAGGAGAATTGCTTAAACTAGCGAGGTGAAGGTTGCAGTGAGCCAAGATCACGCCACTGCACTCCAGGCTGGGTGAGAGTGAGACCTTGTCTCAAAAAAAAAAAAAATGCAATCAACCCATTTTGAGAATAACTTCCTATTTGCATAAATTTTCCAAACTGGTTTGTGTATATAGAAATTGTCTACTTCTCAATGGCTGGTAGGACAAACCAAAACAGTGACAGTTTGTAGGATCTTTTTGGCAGGATACCATAATCCTAACTTCAAAGCACATCAACAGTTGAAGAAGCTGTGTAGTTGGTGACTGTGTTACTATGCTAGCAGTGTAGTGGGTATGTTAAAAAGTTGAAATTTTAATACTTATGATTTATTCATTATGGTGAATCTCGGAGTGTGATCAGCAAATAAAAGTTACTACATGTTCAACATTAGATTTGATGATTTGGTGTTCTTGGCTCTTTTAAAAAATTATGACTGAGGATAAAGGAAAAGTACACTCTCCAGTTGCAATGAAATGAATTATTGTATTAGTCTATTGGTCTTGTTAGAACCTAGTAGCTCCGGAAATTGCTTAACAAATGTTTTGCTCCTATAATATCCTCTAAAAGAGAAAAAGCAGTGAAGCACAGAAGGAAATATCATACTGCTCAGAACCCTCATAAATAGTTTCTGAATGTAAGCATTTTTAGAAAAGAATATTAAATATTTTTAAATGCTGAGCACACGTTAAAATAAGTACTATCTGTTGAAAATAACATTTTAATGCTATAGTGTAGTCCTTTCCATTGTGGTGAATTTGACACATTGAAAATAAATCAAAGAGAATATTTTTTCTACAGTTTTGCAATTTTAAACTATAATTCTTTTTATTCTGGTGAAAACATTTTGCAGGAAATTATGGAAACATACATAGGGAGCCTGCAGCAATATTATAGATGTCTAAAAAAAAAACAGTTGCAATATAGATATGAAAATTGAATTCAAAATTAGGAAGTAAACTGATAAAACAGTATTTTTAAATTATGCAAATAAATGTGTCATTGACTCTACATTTCCCCCATATTCTAAATCAATATTAATAATACATTTCAGAGTGCGTCCATTTTGCCATTGCTAATTTTTCTTTAGTATCTCAGAGTATGAGTAAGATTTTTGCTTTTTTTAAAAGGCTACATTAAGATTCAGCCTCAAAAGAGGTTCAATTCCTAGTAACTGCAGGTGCATGGCACTTACTGCTAATTGGACATGGCTGCTTTTAGCAAATCTGGTAGCTGCTAAAAGCCACTATTGCCATGGGGCTGCCTCACCAGCACGCAGGGCATGGTACTATTACCTCTCCACTACCAAAGCTACACGTCTGCAAAATTTGCCAACGAAAATACCCAACCAACTCCTTCACTTAAATGCACAGAGACAGAAATCTCAAAGAGCTACCTACAAGGTCTCTGCAAGAAAATGCAGACCTCTCAATGCATATTAAATATTCTCATTAAAATATTTTGGTAATGTATCTTCCTGTTAGAATATGTTGTTTTGAGCCCTGTAACCATGTAGAGTGGTTTCAGAATAAAATGCTGCTATTAGCACATTAATAATGATCTTCTCTCCTGTGTGCTGTACCAACTGGCTGGTACACTATAGTTTTGGAAAATATTGTGAACCAAGTTATATCTATGCCTCATATCATCTTTTGTGTTTATGTAGGATGTTTGTTCTGAGAAAACTAAAAATACTTTGTTTAAATTGGATCACATTTTACCAGTTAAGTGAAACTTACCAGGTAAGTCTCCAGGTTTGGATATTAACTCTTTCTATTTGGGTTTTTTTCCTCACTAAATTTCTACCTGCAGTAGAAGGTGTTCACTTTTATCAACAGTGATTTCATAAAACATTTAAAGTCTGACAAAACTGCCATTGGAGCACCATTGCTGTCATTCATTTTCCAAGACCCTCTGTCTTATTCTCGGCATTACATGCATTCTATGATGATAATCTGGGTTATCAGAAAGGAGTCACTGGGAACATGTGAGAAGAGAAAAAACCAGAAGTCGTAACATTAACATAATCAAACTTTTACTCTCAAACAGATAATGAATGAATTGCCTAGCTATACAATTATGGACCAAATATATGTAAAAATTATACAAATAAGCATGTGTTTCTTCCTGTTTTATAGCTTGACCCCACAAATCACAGGCCTCAAAAAACTCCCAGTACAGAGCCTTTCCCTAAAGAGGTTAATATCACCAATTTTAGGCAAATTTGTCCAGGATCATATGGCAAAGTCAGGCTTAGCCAAAAATTGAAGCTACTAATGCTGATGCCAAGCTGATTAATGTTTCCTTAAGTATCTAAATTGTCTATCAAATGCTGTTTTAAGTGTCTGAAGACTAGTACTCAGACTCTTACACTATTTAAGCTTCGGTTCTCCAAGGCTGTCTGCTTTTGCTGCATTTCACATAAAAGGCATTTTTTTCCTCTATTTGAGTTACTTTTCCAGGTTCTCCGCAAATAATTCTTGGGTTTCTGGAACAAAAGCTTACCGAAACAGGATAAACAGTTTGAGCTTTGACTTTTGTTTTCCATTTGTGAGAACGTGATTTTTTTTCAACTTTCTAATCACAGTCATAAAATTAAGCCTGATTTTCAGAACGAAGTTTACCTGATTGTCAATAACTTCCTAAGTCCCCTATCTTCAAAAATTGCACATTTGATGGCAAAATACAAAATCTGTCTGAAAAGGTCTTATTTTACTGTTAGCATTCGAGAAGAGACTTCTACTTCAAGAAAATCAAAGGATTGTTTCTCGCCCTAAAGGTAAACCAGGTTGGAAAGCTTGGCAAAATTATACCTGGTCATTTATAATTTTTCATTAGACACCTGGGAAATGTTCTTCACTAAAAGAAACCTTTTAAAATTCCTAAAGAATTAGGCTCCTTGCTCACCAGGATTGTGAGAACATTGACCCAAATCTGGGACTGAGGAACCAAATATCACTTCTCTCCCTCGCCCACCGTCCCACTAAACATACTCTACAAAGTCCCAGTCACCAACTCTCCATCAGTATCCAAACTGCCATTGCTGAGAGCGATTTATTACACAGTATCGGTTATCAGGGACAGGAACACAGATAACTTTTTGTTTCTGGAAAATGTTTGCCATAGGAAAAAATATACTCACAAGTGTACAAAAAGAAAAATTCAATTCCTGTAAATGTGGATGTACATAACCAGAGCTGAATTTTTTTTCATGAAGTTTGAATATATAAAACTCTTGAACCTACCTTAAAAATTAAACCATGAATATCCCAAAAAGTAGGTATTAGTTTACTTGACACAATATGAAATGTATCTAAGTGTCTCTCTGATAACACTCATCTATATTCATGTCTCCCTCCCTCGTTCCTTTTGTATTTAAAACCTGACATGTCAATTAGCATCTTATATAAACTATATTTCATAGCATTTATTAGCTGAGTGTTGAAATCATATTGATTATGTCACCATAAGATGTTCTACAGAATAATCTTATTTACTAATCACTTGAGGTCTCTGTAACTTGTTTCTTTTTTTTTTTTTTTTTTTTTTTTTGAGATGGAGTCTTGCTGTCTCCCAGGCTGGAGTGCAGTGGCGCGATCTTGGCTCACTGCAAGCTCCACCTCCTGGGTTCACGCCATTCTCCTACCTCAGCCTCTTGAGTAGCTGGGACTACAGGCACCTGCCACCACGCCCAGCTAATTTTTTTTTTTTTTTGTATTTTTAGTAGAGACAAGGTTTCACCGTATTAGCCAAGATGGTCTCAATCTCCTGACCTCGTGATCCACCTGCCTCAGCCTCCCAAAGTGCAGGGATTACAGGCGTGAGCCACCGCACCCGGTCTGTAACTTGTTTCTGAATGAGACTGTCAGATCTGTGTTGACAGAGCTCTATCGAGTAGTTCTTTTCCCCCCATGGAGCTAAAAATATCACAGTGGCACAGCAAGCTGCCTCTCGACCTGCCTCCCAGACTGGGGACCCTAGCTCCATGGTCCCCTTCCTCCAGAATAATATGGAGGCACAGAGTCACCCAGCTAGACTTCATTTTCCAAGTCTACCCTGCAACTAGAAGTGGCTTGCCAACGTATTTTGAGAAGTAAGGTGTACAATTTCCATGTTTCTTGCTTAAGAGGAAATGGCTATGGGGAAAGGTTGATCAACAGGTACAAAGTTGCAGTTAGATGGGAGGAATCAGTTCCGGTGTTCCATTGCACAGCAGGGTGACTGTGGCTAACAATAATGCATTGTATATTTCAAACTAACTAGAAGAGAGGATTTTGAATGCTTTACTACAAAGAAATGATAAATGTTTGAGATGATGGATTTGCTAATTACTCTGATTTCATCGTTACACAATGCACATGTGTCAAAACCTCTCATTTTATCCCATGCATATGTGCACTTACTATGTCAATTAAAGTTAAAATAAAATTTTATTTTAAAAATGGCTTACCCTCCTTAATCTTATGTCCACTTTCACCCTCTTCCACAAGCTTTTTCTTTTCTTTTTTTTTGTCTTTTCCCAAAAGCAATTTCCCAAGTAATTGAGGTTCCTTTTTTCCCCCACAATATCTTAGTCTATGGCCTAATATACACAGCTTATTGGATAATACTTGCCTCTATTTCATGTCCATTATGCTTATTGATTTATATATGTGTCCCCCCATTAGACCATATATTACTTGTGAGCAATGTGTGTGTCTTATTCATCCTTCTCTCTAGCACTTAAAGTTCACCTAGCATACGATAAATGCTGAATAAATGCCAGCTGAATAAATAAATGAACCAATCACCTTCTTCAGGTAGCAAATGGACATACTATGTATGAAGGCAAATTTAGACACAATCTCTATGCCTGCATATTTCTCAGAAATTTGAAAGCTTTAACCATATCATCTGGAGTTCAACTTCAATGTTGAACTGCAAGCTTTATAACATAAACTCAATTTGTCCCTTATAGGTCAAGTCGACTTTTAGTGAACTATTTTTTACCTACCACATTGGCCAAGATGGGAAAGGCTGATAACACACAGTGTTAAGTTGGAAAGACTGGGGGCTAATAGGCACTCTCATCTCCTGTTGGTGGTAGTATATAGCAGTATAACTTATTTTTTCCTGTGAATATCTTCGCAAATGTACTCAAGAACAATTGTATGTGGATGTTCATGGCATTACTTATAAGAGCAAAACCAAGCAAAATGCCCTTCATTAGAAAAGCTGTTTATATGAATGATGGTACATCCTCACAAAAAGACTCTGCTAAGAGTAAAAAGAATGAGGCAGGTCAACCTGTTCTATAGCAATTGCTCTTAGGTATATTATTAAGTGAGAAAGAATGATACAAAATAATATACTCCTACATGTGTTTTTTAAAATGCATATCTAGGGATACACCATATGTGCATAGACAATTTTCAAGGACTCTAGAAAAAAATTGTAATTCTGGGAGACTGTCTGGGCCTGGAGAATACTTTCTGCATGTTTCAATTTTACTGGTACTCCATGAATGTATTACTTTTTCCGTAGTTTTACCACTTCATACCCATTGTGACAAAAGAGATAATAACAAGTGTACATGACAATGTAGAGAAATTGGAGCCCTCACACATTGCTGGTTGGAATGTAAAATCATACAGCCATTTGGCAGTTCCTGGAAGTGCTAAATACAGGATTACCATATGACTCAGAAATTTCTCTAATAGGCATATACTCAAGAGAATCAAAGACGTGTGTCCACACAAAACTCACACACAAACATTCATAGCAATTTTATTTGTAATAGCCAAAAAGTGGAAACCCAAATGTTCATCAACTCATGAATGAGAAAATAAAATGTAGTATACATCCATACAATGAAGTCTTATTTGACAATAAAAAGAATGAGGTACTGATACATGTGACAACATAACTGACCCTTGAAAACACTATACTACATGAAATAAGCCAGACACAAAAGACCACATATTGTATTGTTCCATTTATATAAAATGTCCAAAATTAGATTCCATGGAGACAGAAAGGAATTAATTGTGGCAATGACTGCACAACTCTGTGAATGTACTGAAAACCACTGAGCTTTGTACTTTAAATGGGTGGATTTTATATATTTATGCAAAATATATCTCAATAAAACTGTAAGAAAAATAGTTTTAGAAGCATTATCACATACATGGTTGCACCTGATCTTCATACCCATTCTGAGAGGGAATGGTTGCAAACGGCAGATGAGATTGTGTAGGCAACAAAACCCAGAAAGAAAAATAGCATGACTTTAACATTAAAGAAAGTCTATCATCCTAAACCTGGGTATTTACCTTTCGGAAATATTTCTGTAGTAAAAGAAAAAATTTACTCATGGTTTACCTCCCACAACCCATCTGCCTATTCAGTGATTCATTCATTAGAAACTCTTCCAGTCACCTAGAATGTATTTGTGCCGCACTCACTGAATCTCCCAGTGTTTTCTCAGCAGTCACAACCTAAGAGCTTTCTGGGTACAAAATGTTCTCTCCCATCACACTTTCCATTTATGAACTACTAATTGACTAAAAGGAAACGGGATTTTAGATGGTCGATTAGTCCTCATTTTAAAACCATTCAGTTAAAAGAGACATACTTGTGTATTTTTTGCAGATGACAATATTGATGTGTGGGACAACACAAGGAAGATAGAACAACCTAAGAATGGATAGCTTGTGCTAGAAAATCAATTACAAAATCTTATATGGCTTTTTCTCCCTGCCAGGCGTCATTCCAGCATGTTGCATATATTAATTCATTTAATGCCACCACAATCCATTATTAACCATATTTTACAGATGAGAAATCTGGGACTGTGAGGAGCTTGCCCAGTGGCACTCATCCAGCTAGCAATGGCCAGAGCCAGCACTGGTGCCAAACACTTGACTCCAGAATCCCTGCTCTTGACCACTATTCTACCCACTCCATACCTAAACCCCAGTTCGTTATGTAAAAGAGTTGTGACATAGTATGTTTTCTCTCATAATACTTTAAAGTTAAATCAAATTCATACTGTCACCCTAATTAGTACCCTTTTTTCACCTCAATCAGACTCAGTTCAGATAATCTTTATATTACAAATAGCATTTCAGTCTCAACTACCATATCACGTGTAATCACAATCGTATTAGCTGTTAAGCAGCTTTGATTGATGCCTTTTCTCTGTATTGTGATGTAAAATACACCTGAGGTGTTAAAAAGGTTTGACTTTTGTGTTCAGATGCATAGGGTTGGTTATAAAACACAAAAGTAATCATGACTCATTTACAACAATCACTGAAGCCCATCATCGTTGTTGCAGGGACAATGTAAAGTTATCATCTTCTTCATGAGCTATGTCTCAAATGACACAAACCCCACAAATTTAATTTAGTGTTCTCATTAGAGAAGATAAGTTGAAAAATTAAAACAATAGTTATCATCTGATCCTGCAATCCTAATCCCACTTCTGTATATATATCCAAAAGAACTGAAAGCAGAGTCCTCAAAGAGATTTGCACACCTGTATTCACAGCAGCATTATTTACAATAGCCAAGAAGTGGAAGCAATACAAATGTCTACCAACAGATGAATGGATAAACAAAAAAAAAAAAAAAAATGTGATATAGACATAAAATGGAGTATTATTCAGCCCTGAAAAGGAAGAAAACCCTATCACATGCTGCAACATGGATGAACCTTGAGGACATTGTGCTAAAGGAAATTAGCCAGTTACAAAAAGACAAATACCATATGACTCCATTTATATGAGGTATCTAAAGTAGTAAAATTAACAGAAACAGAAAGAATAATGGTAGTTGCCAGGCTTTGGAAGGAGAAGGAAATGGGGAGGGAGTTGTTGGTAAATGGGTTACAGTTTCAGTTTTACAAGATGAAAAAGCTCTGGAGATTTGTTGAATATACTTAACGCTAGTAAACTGCTTAACAAAATCAAGATGGTAAAACTTATATTCTATGTTTTTACCATAACTAAAAATAATATAATTTTAAAATAATGACTTCTAGTTTTATCTCAGTGATGAAAGTCTCTGGTCAAGTTTAAGGCCTTGAATGTAGGTGTCAGAATGTGAAAAATATGAACCTGTGACATACAAAACTTACTAACAAAGTCTTAGAGTTTGGGATGATGGATGGTTGATTATTTAAAATATAACTTAATGATTATGATTATATGATATATGTCATAATTTGTGAATGTTAGTCTACCCATAAAATGAAGGTTTGTTTTCTTCCAAATTATTCTAAAATAGATTGCTAGTCCTGAAAACGGGTTCCTCGAGTCATTTCAATAGGATAAACGTGCTGATAACACCCCATTAATTAAAGTCAGTGGATATCCCATAAGCACCAATGCCACAGTAAGCAACCAAAGCCATACCATGTATATATATCCAGGCCAAATGTCTCACTCAGGCCAGAAAGAGACCAGCTGAGAAGGCAGGGATGGCTGGGATGGGGTAGCAAGTGGGAGGGGAGAAGGAATACAATAAAATTAGAAGGTGAATTAAGTTCAGGCTAGATAGAACCTGAAATTTTATGTTGAACATCTGAACTCTTTTATAGAAACTAAGAAAAGAATAAAGTATTAAGGAAAGACATAATCATATCTGTGTATAAGATGAATAACTGGTATTATGGTGGGAGGTGAACTCTGGTGGAGAAGAGCTAAGAGCAGGGAGAGCTGTGAGGAGGCTACTTCAACAGCCTGGACAAGACAAGATGGAAGGATGAAAATGGACAAAACATTTAGTGCTCAGACAACTGGATAGCCACACACAAAAGAATGAATTTGAACCTCTACCTCACACTATATACAAACCATTAATTCTAAATGAATCAGACCTAAATATAAGAGCGGAAGCTATAAAACTCTTAGAAGAAAACATAGGTGTAAGTCTCCTGACCCAGGATTAGAAAAAGTTTCTTAGATATCCACATAAAGCACAAGTAATCAAAGGAAAAGATACACAAATTGTTCTTCAACACAACTAAAAACTTTTGTGCATCCAAGGACACTACCAAGAAAGTGAAAAGATTCACAAAATGGGAGAAAATATTTGCAAATCATGTATTTGATAAGGGTCTACTATCCAGAATATATAAAGAATCCTTACAACTCAACAATAAAATTTAAAATCATCAAATTTTTAAATGGAAAAAATTGAACATATGTTTTCTCAAGGAAGATATGCAAATGGCCAATATGCCTGAAAAGATGCTTAACATCATTCATCATTAGGGACAGGCAAATCAAAACTATAGCAAGATACTACTTCACACACACTGGGATGACTGTAATCAAAGACAATAACAAATGTCAGTGAGGATGTGGAGAAATTGAACCCTCATGCATTGCTGGTAGGCATATAAAGTAGTGCAGCCTCTTTGGGAACCATTTTGAAGGTTTCTCAAAAACTTAGATAAATACAGTTACCACATGTCCCAGGAATTTCAGTCCTAAGTAGGTACCCAAGAGAAATGAGAACATACATGCATACAGAAACTTTGTACATGGCCAAAAAGTGGAAATCCAGTTGTGTACAAGCTAATGAATGGATAAAGAAAATGAAGCATATTTATACAGTAGAATAGTATTCAGCCACAAAAAGAAATGAGGTGCTGACACATGCTGCAACACAGATGAACCTCCATAACATATGCTAAGTCAAAGAAGCCGGTCACAAATGGCCCCATGTTGTATTGTTCCATTTATATGAAATTTCCAGAATAGCACTCCATAGAGACAGAAAGCAAATGAGTGATTGTCATGGGCCGGGCAAATGGGAAGTGACTAAAGGTAGGGATGGGTGGCTCTGGGGTGATGAAAATATTCTACAATTAATTCGTGGTGAAAGCTGCAGAATTCTGAATATATTAAAAACTACCAGACTGTATATTTTAGATGGGTGATTTTGTGATATATTAATTGTATATCAAATCTGTTTGTTTATTTTAATAAATAACACATTGGGAGAGTCTTTGTGTGGAACTATTTGGTGACTACCTGTTCTAATGAGAGATGCCACCATTGAGAAGTTAGGAATTCTGGAGATACGGTAAACTGTTACTGAGATCTCTGTAACATCAGAGACCAAGTTCTATGAAGTACATAAAACCTGAAAATAAAATGTGATGTTTGAGCTCATTTTTAGGATACTAATTACTGAGTCAGAGGGCCAAGTTCAGGATGCCATGAGTGGTATTTCTGCTCCATATCCACACACTTGTTTATTTGCTTGATAATTTGTTTCAGATTTATAAGTGCAAGTAAAGCACTCAGTAAATAGAGTAATTTAGGTACTTTCCAACAAATAGCTCTTGGGTACTTTGCACATGAATTTGCTGGGGCACATCAGGAAACGGAAGGAGCTGATGGGTGGGCAAACGTGACCAGAATGTCTCTACTGCAGTCTAATCCCCCACGATCAAGTCAACCCCATGCTGGTTCCCATGCCCACGCCCTACATCCCTTGCAGGTATCTCCTCTCCCACCAGGCCTTCCCAACAGCTTTAGCCCCCAGAGCTCTCCCTCCTCTCATCTCCTGTATCATTTACTGCCTGGCCTGCGATCCCAATCCTGGCTGTTCTTGGGAATTCATTGGACGCCCCCGGGGAGCTTTTTGGAAATGTAGATTTTTGGACCCACTTCCAGATCTATGGAACTGAGATCGATGAAGGTTTAAATCTGCAATTTTAATAAGCCTCCTAAATGATTCTGAAAGAGGCAGCTTTGAAGTACTTTATATTAAGTACCATTCAATTTTCATCTTAAATCCATCTTATATTCTCAACCATCTGTGAGACCTGAAGGAAAGAAATTAGACATATTTTTTGTATATATAACATCTAGCCCATTCATTAATTCATTCCCTCAAAAACATTGATTGAATGCCTCCTATATCCCCAGCCTTATTCTAAGTGTAATGACGATCAATGAATAAAACACACACCGTCACTCAATAAATTGCTGGTGATCCTGATGATGATTCTATTAAACTGAATTCAACACATAATAGCAAACACTTAATAGCACTTTTTATATGGCAGTAACTGTTCGAAGCATTATTTTTATCATCTCCAAGTAACAAAGGAAAGCACAGAGAGGCAACTTGCCCAAGGTTCCACAGTTAGGAACTGGTAGGGACAAGAGATGAACATGAGCGAGCCAGTTCCAGAGTTAGCGCTGGTAACTGCTCTGCTGTGTTTGTTTAGCACATGTAACAATGCCCTGCCCTTCTATTACCAAAAAGACAAGAAATAACAAGTGCTGGTGAGCATGTGGGGAAAAGGGAATCCTGTACACTGTTGGTGGCAGTGTTGATTGCTGCAGCCATTATGGAAACAGTATGAAATTTTCTCAAAAAATTAAAAATAGAATTACCCTGTGATCCAGCAAACCCTCTTCTGAATATATATCCAAAGGAATGAAATCACCTCGTAAAGATATCTGCACCCCCATGTTCACTGCAGCACTATTCACAGCAGCCAAGATATGGAAACAACCTAAGTGACAACACGTGGACAAATGCACGAATGCAGTATTATTCAGCCTTAAAAACGAATGAGATCTTGCCATTTGCCACAACATGAATGAGCCTGGTGGAGGTTATTATGCTAAGCGAAACAAACAAAGACACAGAAAAAAATGGCATAATCTCATTGATATATGGAATCTTTTATTAAGTCAAATATACAGAGATAGAACATAACACAGTGGTTACGGGGAGGGTTGGGGGAAGGGAAGAAAATGAGGAGATGTAGATCAAAGGCTATAAAGTAGCAGATATAGGATGAACAAGTCTAGAGATGTAATCTACAACATGAGGACTATAGTTAATCATATTGTACTGTATTTCACATTTTTGCTCCTTGCATAGATTTTAGTGTTGGATGACCACGTGAGATGATGGATACATTAGTTTGCCTCACTGTAGTTATAATTTTATTATCTATATGTATCTCATCACAGCATGTTGTACACCGTAAGTATACACAATAAAATTTACTTCAAAAAATAATTAATTTTGAAAAAATCAAGTTGTACATCTTAAACATATATAATGTTATTTGTAAGTCATACCTCAATAAAGCTGGAAAGAAATACACCAAAAAACAGAGAGCATATTCATAACCCAATCATCTCTAACTACTGGGCAATTTTTCTGCACTTGAAATTTCCTAAAACATAAATCATGGAAATAAACTATGCTTGAAGCTATACCAATAAAAATGACTATTATTTTTCAGGCTCAAAAAATAATAATACTCTGCCCTTATCCTGTATGAGCTCCTCGGTAGAGAGCTATACTATGAAATAAAAAGTGCTATAACAAAGAAATAAGCTTAGGCATACACAGGGCTGAACGAATATTTTTTAAATATGAAGCCTTTATAGTGCAAAGCATTTAAGCTAAGCCTTGATACAGGTGTGAGGAGGAGAAGGAGGAAGAAGAAAAGAAGCGGGGAGAGGAGACAGGGAAGGGGAGGAAAAGACAATTATGATACCAGAAAGATTACCATCGGGGCACAAAGGATAGAAAATGGCCATGGCTATGGGTGCTAGGGAGCAGCAGTGACTGACGCACCTGCCTCTCACACCTCAGTGGGAAGCGGAAGCATTTCTTTCCTATAAAGGAAGCTGGCTGGCCAGGAGGCAGACACACCCACCACCAGGAGCCACGTCTCTGCTGACAGCAGCCACAGTGGGATGTCACAGGTGCCCACAGCAAGCAGAATATAGAAAAAGCTGCTGCTGCTTAAACACTAGTGGTCTTTGAACCATATTCACCAATCTGAAGAACAGAACATCAGTCCCAACACTTTTTAAAGAAAATCTTAGGATTTAAGGAGAAGAGGCAGAAATGCTAAACCAATGACTAAAAAGAAATTTTCATAATCAACAGAATCAAACAGAATATTGGGCATCAGATTCAAAGAACGGTTAACATAGACATAGGCAGATAGACGAGACAGACACACGCATGCCAGAAACAAGTTCTGAAAATATTTTGCTCAGTTACAAAAAACTATGTAAAAAATATTGATCAAAAAATAACTAAAGAAGCTCCAAGAAAGTAAGAGGACTATTCCTAGAGAACAAAAGAAAAGCTCAAGACAGGAAAAAATGCTGAGGTGAGAGTTTCCTGGAGGTGAGAGCCATTTTGTCAGCTGTGGGATGGCACAGTGGCCCAGGACACCTCAGATACACAGCCCAATCAGAAGAGGCAGAAAATGGCCAGGTGTGGTGACTCACACCTGTAATCCCAGCACTTTGGGAGGCAGAGGCAGGTTGATCACTTGAGGTCAGGAGTTTGGGACCAGCCTGGCCAACATAAGGAAAACCTGTATATACTAAAAGTAAAAAGTTAAAAAATTTAAAAAGCAGCCAGGCATGGTGGTGCGCTCCTGTAATCCCAGCTACTCAGGAGGCTGAGGCAGGAGAATCGCTTGAACCCAGGAAGCACAGGTTGCAGTGAGTAGAGTTCGCACCACTGCACTCCAGGCTGGGTGACAGAGCTAGTAAGACTCCGTCTCAAAAAAAAAAAAGAAAGAAAGAAAGAAAGAAAAGAAAAGAAAAGAAAAGAAAAGAAAAGAAAAGAAAAGAAAAGAAAAGAAAAGAAAAAAATCAGTGGCAGAAAACGGAAAGATCCACAGAGAACATTTGTTTCAATATACATAGGGGAATCCTGGCGATAATACAGGCATAAATCTAAAGTGAGCCATTAAATCTGCAGTGACAGAGCAAGCCAAGACAATGTCCAGTGTGCTGGTAGGTTCTCACATGGTAGGTTCTCAATAAATATTGCTGGATGAATAATGGAATAAAAGGGATGGAGAGAGGAAGATAGGGAAGAGATGGCAAATGAGGACCATGCGGTAGAAGACTGTGGCCAGAATGCTAAGAAATGCAACTAAAAGGTATGAAGGAAGGGGCTTCTGTCAGAAAGAAATAGAAATTGCTATTGGTAAAGACAGAAGTCCAAAATGAACTTAGATCATACACAATGGGGCCAACAAGATGAAATAAAACCATCTGCCTTCATCTATGGCATGGCCATATTTTGGAAATGGGATCAAAGGGGTATGGGGTTATGATCTACAAACCCTCGCTTGTCATTTGAGAGTCGAGGACAATGGCTTAGTGAAAAGCCAATCCTTGAGGTTCATTACACACAGGACTTTGAAGATGGTTATAGTCATAGCTCTGCTGGCCACAGCTGTTTTTCACTTTGACAATACACAATCAGAACCAGACTTGGAATCCCTTGGTGTCAATGAGAAGAAATGAAGACAAGCCATCCACACGGAAGATAAACAGAAACTCCTGGTGCTAGAAAAAGTTCCCCAGAAAAGAACATGATATAAATCTGATTGACTGAGATTATTATAATGGTTACAAGACATAACATCAAGAAACATCATGCTTATTTAGCATGTACTTGTCAGGGACTTTGCTAAATGCTTTTCATGCCTTAGCTCACTTGGTCCTTACAACTCTATGACATAGGTACTCCATGACATTATCCCTACTTTAAAGACTAGAAATCTGAAAATTACCAAGACTAAGAAACTTAACCTTGATCCCCTAGTGGTCAAGACAGGACAGTCCTACTTAGTGAAGCCCCTTCCTATGAATACGATAAAGCATGAAATATTAGAAGGGACTCAAGACAGAGAAGTCTTCACCAATCATTCCTATTCCATGGTTTGAAAACGGCTGCAAGTATCCTGCTGCCTTCAGATAGTAGAAATTCCTGCTGGATGCTGAATGCAGTACTAATATTTTAAGCTAACAGAGGTAGGAACAGAAGTAAACAAAGTCTCAACATTGTCCCAATTCCTTCCTTAGGGGACATTTAGCCATCAAAAACTCCCATGTCAATATAAAGCCAATTAGTCCTTTCATTTTAATAAACTCCAATTCAAAATTAAGCCTACTTTGACCACAGGCATTGAATTTCAGCTCATGTACATTCGAAATTATTTTACAAATGAGGCATATGTCAAATGTAACTAACCCACAGAAAACAAACGTCTTCCAACTACAAGTTCTCACAGACAGCTTCTAATCTATGATATTGCTCTTATAGAATATGTGGAGCTGGAGGGATGTCATTTTGGAAACTTTTTAAAATTCCTAACAGAAATGTTATATTCAGAACAATTGATCCTCATGCCTATTAGGATGGGCTACTGTCAAAAATAACACCCAACAAATATCGAGCATTGGTGAGGGTGTGGAGAAATTGGATTCCTTCTGCACTGTTGGTAGGATTGTGAAATGGTGCAGCTGTTATAAGAAAGACTATGGCAGTTTCCGAGAAAATTAAAAATAGAACTACCATATGATCCAACAATTCCACTTCTGGATATATACCCAAAATAATTGAAAGCAGGGTCTCGAAGAGATATTTGCACACTCATGTTCATAGTAGCACTATTCACAATAGCCAAAGTCCTCATCAAAAGAATCTAAGTAAACAAAGAGACAACAGTAGCCTCTGATCATCCAGGAAAATCATTCACAAATCAAATCAAAAGATTGATAGATTTGCTTACCCAAAAAGACTTTTCCATATCCACACCAAAACAAAACAAACAACAACAACAAAATAAGCCTACCGGCCGGGTGCAGTAGCTCACACCCGTAATCCCAGCACTTTGGGAGGCCAAGGTGGGTGGATCAGGAGGTCAGGAGATCGAGACCATCCTGGCTAACACGGTGAAACCCCATCTTTACTAAAAAAAAAAAAAAAAAAAAAAAAAATACAAAAAATTAGCCCGGTGTGGTGGCGGGCGCCTGTAGTCCCAGCTATTCAGGAGGCTGAGGCAGGAGAATGGCGTGAACCCAGAAGGCAGAGCTTGCAGTGAGCCAAGATCACGCCACTGCACTCCAGCCTGAGCGACAGAGCAAGACTCTGTCTCAAAAAAATAAAAAAATAAAAAATAAGCCTACCACCATAAAACAAAATTGAAAAGTCAACAATGAAATGTGAAATAAAATTTACATAATTTAATACAAATGGTCGGTCATCTTATTTCACAGCAAAGACTTACAAATCATCATCAATAACAAAGCATTAAAACCACAATTTTAAGAATGCTCAAAGAACACTGGCAAGCATTTGCAAAAGAAGAAATATCCAAAGTTAATTAACAGATGTTAATATTTGCAACCCTTCCCTTATAATTCCCTTATAATGCAATAGTAGGTAAGCATCAAAAAAAAAAAAAAAAATCTCATTCTTTGATTATTGGTATGGAATAATTTCCAAAATGTATTGTTAGGTGAAAAAAGCAAGGGCCAAAACAACGTATGTAGTATGCTTCTTTTTGTGTGTGCCCTTATACCCTTCTTTGCTTGTATATGAGTAATTATTTTAGGAAGACTAGTTAAGGAAATCATAACAGTGGTCGCCTCCTGAGAGGGTTACTGACGGATGTCTGGGAGGCAGGTGCTGAAGGCGCTCTCCTTTTCCACTGCATAATACTTTGATATCATAATACAAAGATATCTTTGACATCTTGAACCACGCACATTTACTCAAGGAATAGATAAATTTTGTTAATTTTTGAACTTTTTGCAAATCACAAAAAATGCATATTGAAATGAGAAACTTGTCATTTTGTTTTGTCTATTAAAGGGACAGAATAGAAAGAAAAATAAGCCAGAGGCATCCAGTATCCAGAGAAATAAAAATTTTTGTTCATTGCTTGTATTAATAGAACTTGAAACAATCTTTCTTGAGGACAATTGGCAAGATGAATAAAGAGACTTCAAATGTGCATCTCCTTTGCCTCAGCCAGTGATTCTAGGAATCTATCGTAAAGAAACAACCAAACATACATCTAAAAATAACACGCACATTTGTTGCAGATTTGCAAATAATATGTCTCACTAAGAAATTTAATTGTGGAAATTATGTACTTCCATAAAATAGAACATTATGTAGCCAAAAAAAAATGGTGAATAATAATAATTTTTGACCTGGGGAAGTACCAAATGGAGGCTACCAAACAGTATGTATGGAAAAAACTAGCATTTTTATATTTTTATAAGTTTATATGTACATACAAATTCAGAAAGTATATATAGCTAAGTTTTTAATTTTTCCTTTTAACAGATATCTTTGAATGAAGGGAAAATGGGTGTTATTCTTCTCTTATTTTTTATCCCATGTTTTTGAAATTCTCTGCATTAAATAGAGCACAATTTTTAGGAGAATGGACTCAAGAGCCAGGGTGCTGATATTCAAATGCCTACAATGCTACTTGCACAAAGTCACAGAGTCTCTCTCTGCCCCAGTCACTGTGCCTCTTTCCTATCTGTAAAGTGAGGATAATAATAGTTACTACAACAAGGGTTATTGTGAGTTCCGTGAATTAATGGAAGCATGCCCCTTAGAACACTACCTGGGCCAGGCGTGGTGGCTCACGCCTATAATCCCAGCACTTTAGGAGGCTGAGGTGGGTGGATCGCCTGAGCTCAGGAGTTCAAGACCACCCCGGGTAACATGGGGAAACCCCGTCTCTACTAAAATACAAAACAATTAGCCGGGCTTGGTGGCATGTGCCTGTAGTCCCAGCAACTCATGGGGCTGAGTCAGGAGAATCACTTGAGCCTGGGAGGCAGAGGTTGCAGTGAGCCAAGATCATGCTACCACACTACAGCTTGGGCTACAGAGTGAAACTCTGTCTCAGGGGAAAAAAAAAAAAAAAAAAAAAAAAAAAAACACTACCTGGAATTCAGTAAGTATTTATTATTTATATTACTTTTAAAATTAGGAGAAAAATCTTTTTAAAACTCAAGTTTATGATCCATAATACAACTTCAATGTTTACTTTATACATGTAACTAAGAGTAAAAAAGCAAATGTATATGATCTGGGGGACAATGAATGAAAAAATATTTAATCTGCAAATTCTTATAATGGTAAGGACAGTATTAATTTGGCCTTCCAAATTAAAAAAGGTAAAGAGCCTTCTATTATATGCTAGTCTGTTTTCACACTGCTATAAAGAAATACCCGAGACTGGGTAATTTATAAAGGAAAGAGGTTTAATTGACTCACAGTTCCACATGGCTGGGGAGGCCTGAGGAAACTTACAATCATGGCAGAAGGGGAAGAGGCATGTCTTACATGGCGGGAGGGGAGAGTGACAGCGTGCGAAGGTGGAATTGTCAAACACTTATAAAAACATCAGATGTCACAAGAACTCATTCACTATTATGACAACAGCATGGGGGAAACTGCCCCCATGATCCAATCACCTCCCACCAGGTCCCTCCCTTGACGTGTGGGGATTATGGCAATTACAATTTGAGATAAGATTTGGGTGGGGACACAGAGCCAAACCATATCATATTATTCTTATCTTAACATAAAAGCAAACAAAAACAAGCCCATAAAATCCACGGACCCTGGGTACAGTGTACACTACTGGAGTCATGGGCACACTAAAATCCCAGACTTCACCACGATACAATTCATCCATGTAACCAAAAGCCACTTATACCCCTAAAGCTATTGAAATGAAAAAAAACAGACAAACAACCAAGTACTCCCACTGAGGTGAGACTTCCGAAATACTATCTTCTAGGAGGGGACCATCTCATTTGGGTACCTGATTGTGTATTCACAAGCAAGGTGCATTTTTCTACTCAACTTATGGGTGAGCAGGCACAACAAAAAATGTTCCAGGGATGTTCTGTGGGTGATAAGAAGCACAAAACTTTGTACCCACTCTCTGTGGGAGACTGGTGATCAGGACCATCCTACTTAAATGAGAAATCTGTTGCTAGGATTCCAATGCTTCAGAAATCTGCAGGACAACAGGGGATTGATGAAACAAGGTTGGCAAGAGAGAATCACAGACCACGAGGACCACAACAACACATTATGCTAAGAAACCTAGTCCAGAACTATGAAAAAAATCTGTGGATGTTAGATTGGTTGTGTGAGCTACCAGCCATCCCCAAAATAACACAGCCATGAAAGATAGCATTCTTGTCTAATGAAGAAATGGCCAAAGAATATAATTTATTTACTCATAGTCTGCTTTATTAATGTTTGATTTTAATAGATTTTTGTTAAGTCAAAATGACTTAACAAAGTCATAATGAGTCCAATGACTCATTAGTATCTAGTCCTCATTTCAGTTTACACGTTTTTTTATCTTTTGAAGGTTGGACGTGGGGTGGTGTCTCATGCCAGTAATCCCAGCACTTTGGAAGGCCAAGGCAGGCAGATTCCTTGAGGTCAGGAGTTCAAGACCAGCCTGGCCAACATGATGAAACCCCCATCTCTACTAAAATATACAAATTAGCCTGGGATTACGCCTGTAATCCCAGCTACTCAGGAGGCTGAGGCAGGAGAATCACTTGAACCCTGGAGGCAGAGGCTGCAGTGAGCCTAGATCGCACCACTGCATTCCAGCCTGGTTGACAGAGCGAGACTGTCTCAATAAAAAGAAAAAAGAAGGTTAGTTTTGCCCTTATACAGGGAGCAGCAAGATGCCAAAAAGTGCAGCAAGAAGCCCTAACCTTGTCAGCCAGGTGGTGAGTCCCTCTCCCCATGGAAGGCAAGAGCAATGAAGTGGGGCTGAGCAAGGCACAGGTGGGGCTTTGTCAGCTAGATGCTGGGAAGCGGCTCTGAAGCACTCGTAACCATAGTTTATAGCAACTGAGGTGGCCAAGACCCGGCATTTGAAGCCAGTGGCTCAGGCTCCAAAAACAGCTCAGGGAAAAATGCCCTTTGGTGACCTTCAGAATCATGGCTGCCACAAAGAAGATGGAACTTGACTCAGATTGTGTCCACTTCTTTGGCTGCCTCTTCTTGTACTTGATCACCCTTCTCATTTTCTCACAAGCTGTCAGGCCTCTCGCGTGGCCCACTGGCTAACCTAAAAAACCCAGGGAGAGTATTCATCATTTAAATAAAACTTTGCCTTTCTTAAAATACCACCATGCACCAAACCAACCCTTCAATCCTACAGCCAATTAAAGCCTCCATTTCTGCACTTGTTTGAGCTGAGGTGTCACGAGCAAAACAATCTGACTCAAGAGCTTCACACACAGCTGGAAATTGAGTGAACTCTCTCACAGTTTCAAAGTAGGAGGGACGACCCAGTTATCCCAAGTGAGTACGTAATCA
This sequence comes from Piliocolobus tephrosceles, assembly GCF_002776525.5. Classification (NCBI taxonomy): domain Eukaryota; kingdom Metazoa; phylum Chordata; class Mammalia; order Primates; family Cercopithecidae; genus Piliocolobus; species Piliocolobus tephrosceles. The sequence goes on along the minus strand of NC_045438.1, from coordinate 52,899,109 downwards.
ACCAAATCTGTAAAGGAAAATAATTGTGTAAGATAGAGGCATCCAGTGGAGGGCAGAAGTATATCTGTGACTCCAGGAAAATCAGGGTGAACAGCATGACCCTTCCCTTCGGAGAGACAGCTCCACAGGATCTGGGCCCTCTAGAGCCTAGCAAGAAAAAGAAAAAAAATCCTAATCCCGGAGGCAGCAAAATTCATCACATCATTGTTTTTTCTCACCTATTTGTTTCTTTTTTTCTTAGTTTATTAAGCATGTAGTGTACAGTGGTTAGGAGGAAGGATTCTGGAACCAAATGGCAGAGTTGCAAATTCCCATTTTACCACTTCCTAAATGCAAGGTCTTTTAACCTATAAACTGGGGACAATGCAAACTTCATAAGATTGTTGCGAGAATTAAATCTAATTTATGTGAAGTGTGCCTGACCCACAAATTAGCCTTATATGTAGTAGATTATGATGAGGAGGAAGAGGAAGATAAGAATGACAATGACAATGATGACAGTTACAGGGCACCTGCTATGTGTGGCCCCAGGCATTGGAGATGGCTTATGTTCCTCATCACAAGAAACATACAATTAAGCAGAGGGGATGGACATGACACTGATTTATTTTACTATGTGATGGTGCTGTGTATATTTGATCTGGGTTTGAGGTGCTATAGAGTATGGTGGCCAATAACACGGGTTCTTGAGTTAGACAGTCTGGGTCCAAATACTAGCTCAACTATTTACTCTGTGGTCCCAGACAAGTCATTTCACTCCTTAGTGCCTCAGTTTCCTCAACTGTAAAATGGGAGTATGAGAAGAACCTATTTCATTGTGTAATTGCAAAGATTAAATGAATCAATATGGTTAAAGTACTTAGAAAATGACATTGTCTACAGTAAATATTCCATAAATAAACATCACCTGTTACTGTTATCTGGGCTTTTCACAGGTTCATAGTTGATAACTTCAGGATAAAGGAGCAAGAGAAACAAAGAGTGGTGGTGGTGAGAGAAATCATGAGAGGGACTGGAGCACAGGGTATGTGGACAGCAGCCCTGGAGGATGCAGTTGGAGTGGTTAGATTCACAAAGTCAAAAACTTCTAGTTCTCTTCCTGTCCAAAAGGCAGCCATCTCTCTCAATTTCAATATCATGATTTGTACTACCCTTCATGGGGCATGGTCACAGTAGTCACAGTCTGCAAGATGAGATCTGATGACTGGTAAAAAGATTCCTTGCCTGTATATCCCCTATTAGCCTCTCTGACAACCCAAAAAGTTTTTTTATCATAGAAGTTAATTCTGGGTTAAGGGACTATATCCAAAAATGCTCTTAAAAAACAATAGGTCAACTGAAAAGGCAATCCAACTAACCAACACTCACTAGCATAGAAAAATGAGACCGATCTCATAAAATCACACACACACACACACACACATAAAGGAACTCTATTTACCGATATGTAAGTCCTTTCTGGTTTTAATCAAAGAAATAATGTTGCTTGCTCATAAACAGAATAACTTCAATTAGCAATGATCACTAAGTCCTTAGTTCTTTGGAATTATATTGGCAAAGTTATGAAATCACTTTTTACTATGGAAGTAAAAGGGATCACATACAGTATGTGACCACAGATACTGGTTGCTTCTTTCGTTTAGATAAATAACTCATACTTTTTTATATAATGTAAATTAACTGCCTGATGAGACTCATCCCCTATGAACTTGACTGGCTATTTATAGTGGCAATTTTATAATTGAAATAAAAATGTTCTCCTAGAAGAGAAAAGAAGCATGGCTTTCTAAAACTCTATTATAAAAATTATCATTTCTAACTTGAAGAAACTGCATTTTCAGATTTTATCTCTCAAAAAATGACAGATTTTCAAAGTAAACAGCAGGCAGTTAATGAGGGTGATCTAAGGTGCAGGGTGCCAAGGGCAGTTCTGGGCATTCTCTCATTGCTCCCAATTCCACATCCTGCTCTGTTTCTTGTCTTCTGCTTCACAGTGGACCCATATCATTATGGCTAGCACCTTCTTTCTCTGATTAGTGGGAAAACAGCACTTTCTACCGATGCAGAAATCTGCTGCAGTCTATCAAGACATAACTGTAGATTTAACCTCGATCTTATTCCTGCAAAATGAAGGTAGTAATGTAAACACCTTATTCTGTCTCCTTGATGAGGGAGAAAATTATGAAGGTTATTAAAAACCAAAGACCCTGCAACTCAAATCTCAAAGTGATTACATGTCTGTTATTCCATGTGGCCAGGATAAAATATGATCAGTATTCCATCATGAGTAAGCCATGGCCAAGACACCGGGTTAGCATAAACTCTCTTGAGGGTTTATATGTGTCTTGTACAAAGGCTTATGTTGGGAACTGACCTGGCACGAGGCAGCGAGAACCTGGCACCATTTCTAACTGTCTCTCTTGTGACTCTGTCCCTGGCATCCATGGGACAAGCAGCTGCCCATGTCCACATTGCTCTAGGTGCCCAGCCAGCCAAGCTCAGTCCTTCCAAAGAATTAAAAGCAAACTCCCCAAAAAACTTATCTGCACTCACGTTTCTTTTTTCTTTTCTTTTCTTTTTTTTTTTTTTTTTTTCTTTATTTTTTGAGAGATGGAGTCTCACTCTGTCACCTAGGCTGGCGTACAGTGGCGTGATCTCAGCTCACTGCAACCTCCACCTCCCGGGTTCAAGTGATTCTCCTGCCTCAGCTTCCCAAGTAGCTGGGACTACAGGCATGCGCCACTGCGCCTGGCTAATTTTATATTTTTAGTAGAGACAGGGGTTTCACTATATGTTGGCCAAGCTGGTCTCAAACTCCTGACCTCAAGTAATCTACCGTCTCAGCCTCGCAAACTGCTGGGATTACAGGCATGAGGCACTGCGCCCAGCCTGCACCCACATTTCTATCTGCTAATCAATAATCCCCTGAGCAGATGAACAAGGCACAAAAGAATGAGTGTGCCCCTCACTCTTGAGTGACACAGACTTCTTTCCAGAGAAAAGAGGCAAGAAGAATGTCTTTTTTATGATTAGTTTTATGCAAAGATTCTTCTAACAGCAGTTTGGCTAGACAGAGAAAATTATATCTATTTAATTTAATGACATATTAAAAATTATGCAAAAGTGGTCTCAGAGCTAAAAGGAAAACTTAGGATGAATGTTTCACCAGGGAAGACTGGTAAGCATGTCTTCAGAGATACTCTTTACTCTTGCGACCTCAGCATGCCCAGGAAGCACAAGCAGTCTAGTTCCTAGTGCTGTCAAGACATTCAATACAAGACGTGGTTCCCTCTCCACCCTCCTGTACTACAGCGAACACCAAATGGAAACAATTAATTGTGAAGACACATACTTATGTGTTAATGATTCATGCAGCAAAGCCAAAGCTAGACCCCAAAAAAGAAAGAACTGTCAAAATGGAGCTAGTGAGGAACTCAAATGGGAGAGAAAAGACAGGTGTTGGCCATGGCACCAGCCAGACCTGGAAAAGCTGGAACTCAAGACCCTCTGAGAAGCAGGACACACATGGAGACAGATCAGCTCTGGAAAATGGGAGGGAAGACCAGGGTAGAGGATGGTCAGAAAGGGCAGGACCCGTGAAGGGACAAGACCAGTCCAACAGGTGGAGGCAGGGAGTTCCCCTCAAGAGTAAAGGGCAAGCAGAGCTTGAGACAGGGGATGTGAAGGCTGGCAGGAGGTAGGGATAGAGCAGCAGATGGTCAGCCACAGGGGGTCAAAGGCAGCAGGAAGAGAAGCCCCAGTGCCAGGGCAAGGACTAGGATGCCTGGCCCTGGGAAGACAAACAGGGACTAAGCAGAAGCCCACCCTCTGGGATCTCAGAAATCCAGGGATTGATGTGCGTTAACAGGAACAGGAACCCCGGAACTGGGCCAGTGGGAGAGGCAGAGACTTGTAGCAGAAACCAAGAAGGAAGCAATGACTAGGGTTAGGGCACAATTCAGAGTGGAGGCAGACCAAGACTAAGGTGATGCTGAGTCACAGGAGGAACGATCCCAAGCTCTTTTTTTTTTATTTTTCTTTTTTTCTGTAGAGACAAGGTCTCACTATGTTGCCCAGGCTGATCTCAAACTCCTGGGCTCAGCTGATCCTCCCACCTCGGCCTCCCAAAATGCTAGGATTACAGCTGCGAGCCACTGCACCCAAGCTCTCTTAATTCCTCCTGACTAGAAAGAGCCCTTTGCCACTTCCGGCTTTGTTGCTGATAATTCTATAGCCTTGGGCAAGTTACTTAACCTCTTTGAGCTTCAATTTCCCCATCTGTAAATAGGTGAATAGGACTCACCACACAGGTTTGCCGTGAGGTTCAAATAAGATAATGCGGGTAAATCACTTTAGCACAGTCTCTAACACATGGCAGGGCTCAACAAAAGTCACTTACTTTCCTTTACCCTACTACTTCCAGTTGATTACTACTAAACTCTAGGTGTTTTAAAGATAGGCCCAAGCATTATTAATTCCCCTGTGTACTCTGCTCAGTTCCTGCCACAGTGCCAGGGACACATAGGCCACATATGCTCCGTGGTGAATAGAACTCACAATAAATAATGCCTTAGTCCATTCGGACAGATAAAACAAAACACACTATAAAGTAGGTGGCTTATAAACAACAGAAATGTACTTCTCATGGTTCTGGAGGCGGGGAAGTCCAAGGCCAAGGCATTGGCAAATTTGGTATCTGATGAGGGCCTGCTTTCTAGTTCACAGACGGCACCCTCTTGCTGTGTCCCTACATGCTGGGAAGAGCAAGCTAGCTCTCCTAGGCCTCTTTGCTGAGGGCACTAATCTTTTTCTTGAGAGTTCCACCCTCATGGACTAATCACCTCTCAACAGTCCCACCTCCTAATACCATCATCATGAGAGTTAGCATTTCAAACAAATTTGGAAGGGACATAAACATTCCATCTATTGCAAACGAACACCAAAAGGAGAGCACAGTGGTTATGGAATATAAAAGTGTTCATGTGTCATGGCATCCTAATAATTTTTCATTTTGGTGTCTGAAAAACAAATAAGTTTTTATCTACATGCACTTTTAGCATCACCTTTTCTAGATCAAATCCTGTATTTTAGTACTGATTTATGTGGTTCACACTAATCTATGTCCATTAAAATCAAGTAGGACTCCAGAGTGGGAAAGCACTTTTGCTGTCTTTTTCTATGGTGTTTTCTAGGCAGAGTGGGCCCAGGGCACCATCAGACATTCTTTTTGGTAGACAGTGAGGGGTGGAGGGTAGGAAAGAGAATTTTAAAAGGAGGTATGTGTGGGTGGGGGGCAAGTATGTTCCTTATGTTATTGTGGTAGTGGTTTAATGATTATATACATATATCAAAACTTGTAAAACTGTACATTTTGAACATCTGCAGTTCCTTGTATGTCAACTATACTTCAATAAAGCTGCTAAAAAATCAAAGGTTATAAGTCATTGTACATTTAAGATATCATAAATGAGTTTTGAAAATTATTCAAGGTTTTGGATCAAGCTAAAACACCAAACTACTCAGTGTTTTCTTTTGATGAAAAACTTTCTGATAGACAGATTTAAACATTTTTCAATGTTCAGTTGAACTTTCCATTTACAGGATGTCAGAGTGAACTTTCTTCTTTCTCATATTCACAAATAACAATAATAATAGCTGGAATTATCATTACTTCTATGGGCTGAGAGTGATCTAACCTGTGCACTTTAATGTATTGGATCATTTAATCCTTAGAATCTTATTGTGTAAATAGAACATCATCCTTATTTATAGAGAAGGACACTCAGAGCTAAGATCCCATGCCACATAAGAGGGAGGACTGGCACTTCAAACCAGGCAGCCAGAGTCCAGAGCCCAAGATTTTAAACACAAAGCTGTAAGAGTGTCCTGATTTGGCTGTGGGAAAAAAATCTCCTCTCCCACTGGATACACTCAGTCAAGATGCTCAGCTTTCCCCTGCCATGGTTGCTGTATTAGTTAGTTTTCACCCTGCTATAAAGAACTGCCCAAGACTGGGTAATTTATAAAGAAAAGAGGTTTAATTGACTCACAGTTTCAAATGGCTTAGGAAGTCTCAGACAATTATGGTGGATGGCGAAGGAGTAGCCAAGGCACATCTTACGTGGTGGCAGGTGAGAGACACAGTGAGTAGCGAAGGGGGACAAGCCCCTTATAAAACTATCAGATCTCATGAGAATTCACTCACTATCACAAGAACAGCAAGGGGGAAACTGCCACCACGATCCCATCACCTCCCACCAGATGTCTCCCTAGATAGGTGGGGATTATGGAGATTACATTTCAAGATGAGATTTGGGTGGGGATATAGACAAACCATATCAGTTGCTATTCTGGCTCCTCTTTTTCTTGAGTCTGATTCATCTACTTTTCCCTTAAAAAAAGATAATATATTTTTATCAAGTTGGATTTAGTTCAGAAATTTTAAAATGCATTTGAAAATTAATGAATCCAGCCAGGCATAGTGGCTCATTGGGAGCCACTGTAATCTCAGCACTTTGGGAGGCTGAGGCAGGCAGATCACCTGAAGTCAGGAGTTGGAGACCAGCCTGGCCAACATGGGGAAACCCCCTCTACTAAAAATATAAAAATTAGCTGGGCATGGTAGTGTGCACCTGTAATCCCAGCTACTCGGGAGACTGAGGCAGGAGAATCACTTGGACTCAGGAGGTGAACGTTGCAGTGAACTGAGACTGCACCACTGCACTCCAGTCTGGGTGACAGAGCAAGACTCTGTCTCAAAAAAAAAAAAAGAAAATTAATGAATGCAATTCACCATATTAAATAAGGGACAATATTCATATGATCATCTCAATAGATATAGAAAAACTGATAAATTTATGTAACTTAACTACATATCATTAGTAGCATGTTAATTTCTTAATTTTTATATTACTGCATTTTTTAAAAATTGCTGTTAGCCAAATTAGGATTAACTACCTGAATCTGATAAATGGTTCTATAGAAATCTGTAGAGCAAATATCATTCATAATGGTGAAAAGTTGAATGTTGCCCTGCGATCAGAAACGAGAAAAGAATACGCACCATCACTTTCTCCTCCCACTGGAGTAAAGGATCCTAGTCAATGCAATAGGTTAAGAAAAAGGAATAAAGTTATGGAGCTGGGAAGAAGAAATAAAAATGTCACTACTCATACATGGCATGTTGTGTATTTGGAAAATCCAAAAGAATCCATAGATAAAATTATTATAATTAATAAGTTAAATTAGCAAGTTTGCCAGATACATGGACAATATACAAAAATCTATTGTATTTCTATGTAGCATCAACAGTTAGAAATGGAAATTTTTTTTTTTTTTTTTTTTTTTTTTTTGAGACGGAGTCTTGCTCTGCCACCCAGGCTGGAGTGCAGTGGCCGGATCTCAGCTCACTGCAAGCTCCGCCTCCTGGGTTCACGCCATTCTCCTGTCTCAGCCTCCCGAGTAGCTGGGACTACAGGTGCCCGCCTCGTCGCCCGGCTAGTTTTTTTGTATTTTCTATTAGAGACGGGGTTTCACCGTATTAGCCAGGGTGGTCTCGATCTCCTGACCTCGTGATCCGCCCGTCTCGGCCTCCCAAAGTGCTGGGATTACAGGCTTGAGCCACCACGCCCGGCCAGAAATGGAAATTTTTTAAAAAAATCTTGGCTGGGCATGGTGGCTGGTGCCTGTAATCCCAGCACTTTGGGAGGTCGAAGTGGTCAGATCATGAGGTCAGGAGATCGAGACCATCCTGACTAACATGATGAAACCCCATCTCTACTAAAAACAGACACAAAAAATTAGCTGGGCGTGGTGGTGGGCATCTGTAGTCCCAGCTACCCAGGAGGCTGAGGCAGGAGAATGGCGTGAACCTGAGAGGCGGAGCTTGCAGTGAGCTGAGATGGCGTCACTGCACTCCAGCCTGGGCGACAGAGAGAGACTCCGTCTAAAAAAAAAAAAAAAAATCTTTAATAATAACATAAAAGTGTCAAATACTTAAGAACAAATGTAACCAAAGATGTGCAAGTCCTCTGCATAGAAAACTACACAAACTATAAAAAATAAAGGAAAGTTAAATGGGGATTAAATAGATGGCAGGATATATCATAGTCATGGATTGTATGTTCTTTCTCTGCCTAAGTGAGCTAGAATTGGTTTCAGCTCCTTACCACTCAAGCACCCCAAATGGTACAGAGGTTTTAAGTTGAAAGTACTCCCCCACCACACAGCTGATTTCCTTGCCCTCCATTCATCAAACACCCCTGTGGTTTTCCACCTCTTTATTTTTGCTCCAGTCTTTCTTTATCTGCCCAAATCCACTCATCCAACACAAGCTCACCTTTTCATAAGTTCTTCCTGTGCAACTCAGTTTAAGTTCACTTCTTTTGCCTTGAACTCAATAACAATTTTTCACATGCAATTAATCTTAATAATATTTGCAAGCGCCTATGTTGACCGTCTGTAAATATTTGTTATTTAACCTTTTTCAATTCATCTCTCCCACTAGAATGTTCCCTCCAAGAGGACAAAATTCAGACCTTATATTTCTGTTTCACTCTCTGGTAATGCCTTTCATGTGGGAAATCCTCAATATGCATTTACAAATATGATTTGTTTTGGAAGCAATATGTTGCCGCAATTACTGGATTAAAAATTAGATGACACTTTGGCTCAAGCCAAGTAGATGCAATAGTCCCAGATCTGAGACATCTAAGATTTATATGCTTTTTTCCTATTAATTAGAACAGGGTGACAAACAATGATCCTGGGAGCCTCACCAATTCTCAAGAATTTACTCAGAAAACCAATAATTGGAGACTTTACCAAGAAACTCTATAGGCTCAAATCAAAGAACATAGACTTAAGATTTCCTAGAAAAACAAACAAAAAGATTTAAGATTTTTAAAAATAAATTATATGTACTTGAAGTATTACAATACTAGAGGGACACTTTACATTTACAACCACGTCCCACCCCCCACAACCACATGACCTCAAAACACATCAATGATGTTTGGCAAACACAAAAGCTAAGCTCCAATCAACAAATATCACTAAAAGTAGACCAACCACTCTGGGGGGAATAATGGGTTTAAAGAGTTGTCATAGAAAATACTCTGCAATTCCTTAATCAGAGGCCAGAGGTGGGAGAATTTTAACAAATCTACAGTAGAAAGGCTTCCATGGGATCACACACAAAATGAAAGATCTTGTCTTTTTAAATACTTGACTCTGACTTTGAAATACAAAGGAAAATACATAGAATGTCAATGAATGTGTTCCCTAATTTAATGTGCTGACAATACAGGATAAAATACCTGAAATGCAGAAACTTAACTCTTAAAATGACCAAATAAAAGCATATTTTATAGGTTACCTGAGATTCCCTAGCAGGTGAATTATGAAAAAGATCCATAAATTGGCATCCGATGTTACCATCTGTAATAACTCTGGATTTAAATCTGAAAATGAAAAAGCAGGAATACAGACCAGGATGGACCCAGGACAACCACTAACACTACTAATGCCGGGCGGATTTTCCCCACCTCACAAAAATCTGTCTTCAGGATGGAGTTGGCTTAGCCAAGAGCACATGCAACCATTCGTTTCACATACAGTAGCCCAAAAGAAATACAAGAGGCTCTTCAGCTTGTAAATTCCTCCAGCAGAAGCAGAAGTAAAGTAAGAGTGTGAGTGTGTGTGTGTGTGTGTGTGATTGTTTGGGTGTGTGACTGTTGGGTGTCTATTGTTCAGGTTACAAGCATCATACAGTGATCCTTGACTGTCCAATCACATTACTGTGTGTGTATCTCTAGGGTAATCAGGTGGGGACCTAATCCTTTAAATGCCAGTTTCTGAAGGTTCTTTCTCTGGGACTTACTAGTTTCCTCAGCTAACACCCCTCCAACCCCTCCAAACTCCTTCGTGGGTTGTATGAACTTTCCTGTCAGTCTCGAGGAAGGAGTGGCTAGGGGTTGTCCCCATTGAACATGATAGCCTTCACTTCATTTCTCTGTTTTCAGGGGGCCATTTACCCCTCTCTCCTAAATAGTAGAGGAATTAGAAACTAGGAAGGTATTTGTGGATCTAATTGCTCCTTTTAAAGACTTTACACCAATTCTGCTTTCAGCCCCAGCTTACCCCCAGCCTTTAGAGGCATCTATCGCTTCTAGATCCCAAGCCTATCTGGAGACCCGTCGTTAGACAGGCTCGCTGCTCATGCTCCTGCCCAAAGGCGTGGGTTCCACTCGAACTGCTCTGCTAAGCCTTCCACCTTCTAGAATTCCAGTGTTACTCCAGCTTCTTTTGTCTCCTATCCCATCTGCTTTGTGCCTATGCCTTTTTCATTCCTTTACTGTCATTTTATTTTTTTAGAAAATTTTATAGATTTAGGGGGTACCAGGGCTGTTTTTTTTTGTTTGCTTGTTGGTTGGTTTTCCCAAGAGGGAATCTTGCTCTGTCACCCAGGCTGGAGTGCAGTGACACCATCTCGGCTCACTGCAACCTCCGCCTCCCAGATTCAAGCAATTCTCCTGCCTCAGCCTCCCGAGTAACTGGAATTACAGGAATGCACCACCACGCCCGGCTAATTTTTGTATATTTATTAGAGACGGGGTTTCACTGTCTTGGCCAGGGTGGTCTCGAACTCCTGACCTCAGGTGATCCGTCTACCTCGGCCTCCCAAATTGCTGGGATTACAGGTGTGAGCCACGGTACCCAGCCACAAGCGCTGTTTTGTTACATGGATATATAGTAGAGTGGTGAAGGAGCCATTAGATCCATAGACACCGTCCTAGTTTCCAAATCTTTTACTGTTTAGTGGAGGGGGTAAATGTCTCCCTGAGAAGACAGAAATGAAATGAAGGCTATCAGGTTCAATGGGGAAATTCCCTGACCCCTCCTGCCTCAAGATGACAGCAAGGCTTGTACCACCCACGCAGGAGTTTGGAGGAGTGGTAACTGAGAAAACTAAATTTCCTCTCAGTTTCTGAAGAGGAAACAGAGAGAAATTAATCACAGGAATAATGTACATTGTACCCATCAAGTAATTTGTCATCCCTCACCTGCCTCTTCCCTTCCCACCCCTCAGAGTCTCCAGTGTTTATTATTCCACCGTCTATGTCCATGTGTACACACTATTGATTAATAGTTCCCACTTGTGAGGACAGGTCTTTGTGGTCATTTTAGTAGTGTTTTCAAAGAAGTAGATTTTAGAAGTCTAAACAGGAGCTTCTGGTTATATTTTATAGTAATGTAAAGGGCATCTCTCTAATTAAACAATTCCATATGCTCAATGCCCACCACACCATTATCCCCTTCCAAATACGTAGATCAAAATATATGATATGTTGCTTTTATGTACGTTGAAAACCAAAATTGGAGGATACAAAACAATATCTTTCAGATGAATAATGAAGTTCTTTATAAACCCTGAACTCTCTCACCTTTCAGGTATTGTACATTGTTTCTACTTCAGTGCAATGACCTGTAGCCTACATTACAGCCACATTTATAGGCGTTTTCTGGAAGTAGAGAAAGGCTTCTAATAAATATTATGACATTTAGTTAGCTTAAAAGTTCTGATCATCTGCCTCCCAAAACTCCTTTACATCACACTATCATGCACTGGCTCAGAAAATGAATTAGCTTGAAATAGGATTTTGCCCCATTGGCTATATGCAAAGCTGTAAGCCACTTGTGATCATTACTGTTTTAAGGAAAGACAGTGGTTTTGGAGACTCTCAGCCGTGTCGGTGCACATGTTCTTGCTTCCTCTTTCACGCCAGCAGCACCAGTTTTCCCACACAAGAACAAAGCTTTGGGCAGTTTTTCCTCTTCTTCCACTATCTTTGCCCCTATCTACCTTTTTCTGATTGTCACTGCTCCCTCCCTAAGCCAGGCTTTTTCCAATCTAATCCTCTTCTTCCATAAGGGACTTCTCAATGAAATCCTTGCTTTCACCATGTTTCTTCCTTGTTCAAGGACTTCTAATGATTGTCTCTCACCTACAGAGAGAAGCCAAAACTTCTGAGCAGGCAGGTATGTTCCCCCATCGGTGCACACAATCAGTGCTGAAGCACAAGCCTTCACTCCTCCCAGGCACCTGAATACTCCGTGCTCACTCCAAAAGGACTGATCCCTCGCTCAGGGGCTGTCTCCATCCACCTAGGTATACCCTTCCTGACCTCAATTATTCCCAACAATGTTCCAAGGTCCTGACTATAATCTGCCTCTGTAACAAGACTTTCCCAGTACCTCTGGGGCAGATCAATCTCTTAGGAAATTAATCTGTCACCATCTGTTGGAAAGCAAATCACACTTTGCCTGGTATCACTTGACTAGTTTACTTGTCTGTGGACTTGCTTCAAATAAAATGAAACAAATTGGCAGGTACATCCAGCTCCCTGAGGAACCACTACAATGCAATGTACATTTGTTTAACAAATATTTGGTGGACAAATGAATTGCTTTTGAAAAAGAATGAAATCTTGTTGAATGGCTATGCCAAAAGCCCATGGTTGCAACTGTAAATCAATTTGTCTGATATACTGAATTTCTGGAAAGGAGAGGTGGGGATCTTTCCAGCATCTCTTACAGTATCTTATTCTCCCAGCTTTGGGCATGCTGCCTAGGCCCAAGAGGACACTCAACATAGGTGATAAACAGATGAATGAAAATCTTTAGTATCTTCCTTTCCAAACATTCTAGTCCCATGATTTGCAAAGAGTTGGTGGGTCTGTTCTGCTTTTGCTACCAAAAATTTCTTTTTCTAATTTTAAAATACCAGCAGAAGTACTTACATGGCCCTATCTCTTCTATCTCCCCAGGAATCTCGCTCCATCAATTATCCATCATGTTCTGTATCACAGCCAAAATGCTCTTTCTAAACCCACATCTGATTTTTGTTATTTTTGTCTTGGTAGCCTGACAGGTCATTCCAAACCCTTGAGTGATCTGTGTACTCCCAGTCTCTCCAGAGAGCCCTGGATTCCAGCCGTAACGAACCACTTACAACGCCCCAAACTTGCCAAGTCCTATCTTGTTACCCAAATGGTTCTTGTTGCCTTTTTCCTGAAGACTCACCTCCAACATGTTGCGTTAGTCCTTCAAATAAACATCTATGAATCCTTTAAAATTCAGCTCCAATATCACCTCCTCCTGAAAGACTTCCTTGGACAGAGTTAAGTTCTTGTGCCTTTGTTTCCATAGTACTTTATTTATGTGGCAAATGTAAGACTTATTTCAATCCTATAAATTATTTGTTTGTGTCTCTCACTATACTGTAAGCCCATACTAGGAGATACGTTGCATTGATGTTTACATGTTCTCTTTAGATTACCAGCACCTACCATAGTGTCTGACACTTAATAAATGGTTTCATTGATTAAATAATTACCTTTATAAAGTAACATGAAATTCAAAAGAAAACAAAGAATGCAAACCACTAAAAGTGCATTATGTCCTTACAAGGACAAAAGTAAATTATGTCCTCACGTCCTTCATGTCTTGGCTCAAATGTATGTTAAACAGCCTAAACACAAAATTGGTGTTTTATTCCAAAAATTTATTAAAGAATTCTTCCTATATTTAAATGTATTCAATTATGTCTTTTCATATAACACTTCTCCAAGTGTATCCCAAAGAATACTATAAAAGCAATTATACTAGTTGTTATTTAAAGAGTTGCATGATCAAAAAGCTTGGAAAAAATTGGGGTAAATAAGTTAATAAAGGTTTTTCTAATACAAGCTTCCCAAAGGCTTTAATGTGCTAATCTGCACTGTAAATCTCTTAAGAAGCACAAAATTTGCAGCAGTTTTCTAAACTTATTTGAACTTTTGCAATGGAGCATCTTGTGGAATTCATTTAGAAAATACTACTTGTTATATACCTGTTGAAACATAAGTCTCTTTGCTCATTTAAACATAGAGTGACAGCAAAGCATGAAGGCAAAAGAGGGAATATTAAAGTATAGTACTTACCGGCTATGCAGATGATCCTAAACTTATTTAACCTCTCTGGGCCTCAATTTTCTTACCTTAGGAAATGAAGTTAATGATACTTGTTTCAGCAGGCAGATTGCACAGTTTGAATAAAATGCCAGAGGTAGAACACTCAGCATATTGCCAGACACATGATAAAAGAAAAGTAAATGGTAGATATAGAAAATTAGCAACTTAATTTATCATCTTGTAACTTTAGGCTGACAAAAAAAAAATGAGCCAATGGATTACCCAAATCATAAAATTTCGTAATACTCTGCCTTTTATTATTATCAAGCACTCAGTTTTGACCTTGCATTCTGTCTGAAAGCTGCTAGTTTAGTCATGTAGCTAGTTGAATCATGTTTCTAAATAGACTAGTATCCTAAGTCAAATATTCCTGCCCTTTAAAATATTAAAGGGAAATACATAATATACTCAGTTGCTATTGTGAGCATCTTCCTACCTAAGTAGCTCAGTAGTAGGGAGAAACCTACTATAATTTTCTGTGGCTCCTTTACAACTCTTTTCTCTACTAGTTAATGAAAAGGGAAGAAAAGTTCATAAAACAAAATTTTCCTAGTGATCTAAGGGAAGATCACCATATTAATCTGCTCACCAATTAAGTTTTCACATGAAAGTGAATTGTAGAGATAGTATGAAAACACTTCTGAGAAAGTTTTCAGTTACATTCATCCAAAGCATTACCCTTTGAACTCCCCAATCAAAAAGCAGTTCACCTGCCCCCCAGCACCTCCTGAGTCCTCCAATCTTTTCTCCCTTGCTGGGCTCCAAGCACAACGGACTCCAGTGATTCTCCATTCTCTCAGAAATGCTCCCACCTTAAGGCTTAGCACTGGCTCTTTCTTCTGCCTGGAAATTCCTTCCCTAGATAGCGACTGTCTCACTTCCTCGTGTCCTTCATGTCCTGGCTCAAATGTTCTCAGGAAGGCTTATCTTGACAGTATTCTTGTACCCTTCCTCCACACCCACACAGCCAATCTGCCTTGCCTGGCTCGACCTTTGCTCTTTCCTGTAGCATTTACGACCTTTTGACACCTAGACCTACTTAAGTTTATTGTTAATCATCTGCCTGCCTCCACCACAAGATGTAAATTCTAGACCACAAGGTGTAAACTCTACACCACAAGATGTAAACAATGGCAAGATGTTGGTCTAGGTTGTTTGCTGATGGAGCTGAGTATCCAGAACACTACTTTGACATAGTAAAAGCTCAGTATTTTTTTGGTTGAATGGATACTATAAATTGGATTGTATCTAGATTGCAGATGAAGGCAGAGCTTGATGAAAGGGACGTGATGAAGGGAAGAATGAGGAACTACCAAGATTGAGGTGCTTTTCTTCTTTCCCCACCTCCAACTGATTTAGGGTGTTTCTCCCACTCCCTAAGAAGTGGAGGAAGAAAAGAACAGCTAAGATAAGAGAGAAGAGGGGAGTGTAATGGTAAGAGGAGAAAGAGAAAAGGTACAGCCACAAATGGGCACTCATCTGAAAACAGGGAGAACAAAGTTGAAGGTTTCCAACCAGACTTTGAGCAGTGTTCCACTCTGCCCTGCTCTCCTTTTCCCTTGCTGAAATTGAAACTAACTAAAAGATATTTTTAAGGCCTAATAAAACTGCATGATTTAAACAGACATCACTAATTGTCAGCAAACAACAAGGATTTTCTGGGGCACCATAACCTATTTTTCAGTCATTTAGATAGTAAAACCACTCCTTCACCTCTACATTCAGCCCATTGTCAAGGACAGATGTGATTTCTTTTTATCCCAGTCCTTGTATAGTTTTTCACACTAATATAATATTTTAGTAAAAGGTGGAAAGGGAAAAATCTCATGCGTGGTTTCAAAATGAGAAGCCCAACTCCTTGGTCACCAAAAATAATTCATTATTTAATTAACTTGCCAAGACTTCTTATTTGCTTAGTAAATGTTAGTCTCTGTGCCTGTGCTGAAGCATTAAAATGGTAAGTTGTGACTCTTGGTTATAATTTAGTGCAGTGTTTTTCACTTATGTTCCTTCTCCAGAGAGAACCTTCCAGATGTGGTTGACTTCCTCAAGACAATTTCTTATTACTAATTCATAGACAAGAAGGTATATCTTTTGTATATTCTCACCAAACAAGATTTTTAATTGAATTTTATTTTCCCATTTTATATTTTGAATACACTTTTGTATATTTTTCAAATACAAAGTGTTATACCATTTTGTCACAATGTTTTCGTTCACTTATTCATTCATTCATCAGATGTCTATTGAGTGCTACTAGATGCTGGCTAGGTGATATGGTTAAAATGGTGAGGAATAAGGAAAATGTTGTCTTAAATTGTATGTGCAACACCAACAAAGAGCTCCTCCACACTCCCCAGCACCTTTGCTCCTTGAGAATTACTAATTTAGTATAACATATAAATTTAGTATTGAATTCCATCTAAAACTCTTGTGTATATGATTTTTCAAAACATAATTATTCCTATACTCATTCTTAAATTTTATTAATTCAATCAGTTATTCAATTCAATTATCTAATTCTTAAATTTAATTTCTTATTATTATAAAAATCATACATGATTAATATGGAAAATTTGGAAAATATAAAAAAGTGGAAAAAGCAAAAATGTTTCATTCATAACCCTACCACCAGGGTCAACCAATAATAATGGTTTAAGACATTTTTTCCTTCCAGTTTTATTCCTTTTCCCGGATTAGCTTTACGCTAAAAAGAAACATAGCAAGAAAGCCAATATGAAGAAAATTAATCCTATGGAAAAACCTAACACAAGAACTAAATAATGTAGAAATATATCATGTACTTGGATTACAAGATACTATCACAAAACTGTCAAATCATTAGGACATACATATAACTTCATTACAACCATAAACCAACTATGCTTTACTCTTACTTGTTTATATTCTTTTTTAATAAAGCTGAAGAAAATTCATTTAAAATAAATATGGAAGACTGAAGGTTGAAAACCAGACCAAGGGGCAAGACGGCCAAATAGGAACAGCTCCAGTCTGCAGCTCCCAGTGAGATCAATGCAGAAGACAGGTGATTTCTGCATTTCCAACTGAGGTACTCAGCTCCTCTCACTGGGACTGGTTAGACAGCGGGTGCAGCCCACGGAGGGCGAGCCGAAGCAGGGTGGGGCATCGCTTCACCCGGGAAGCCCAAGGAATCAGGGAACTCCCTCCCCTAACCAAGGGAAGCCCGTGAGGGACTGTGCCCTAAGGAACGGTGCACTCTGGCCCAGATACTACACTTTTCCCATGGTCTTTGCAACCCACAAACCAGGAGATTCCCTTGGGTACCTACACCTCCAAGGCCTTGGGTTTCAAGCAAAAACTGGGCAGCCATTTGGTCAGACACTGAGCTAGCTGCAGGATTTTTTGTTTTTCATACCCCAGTGGCTCCTGGAATGCCAGCGAGACAGAACCATTCACTCCCCAGGAAAGGGGGCTCAAGCCAGGGAGCCAAATGGTCTAGCTCAGTGGATCCCACCCCCACAGAGCTCAGCAAGCTAAGACCCATGAGAGTGAAATTCTTGTTGCCAGCACAGCAGTCTGAACTTGACCTGGGATGCTCAAGCTTTGTGGGGGGAGGGGCGTCCACCATTACTGAGGCTTGAGTAGGCAATTTTCCCCTCACAGTGTAAACAAAGCCACCAGGAAGTTGGAACTCAGCAAAGCCACTGTAGCCAGACTGTCTCTCTAGATTCCTGCTCACTGGGAAGGGCATCTCTGAAAGAAAGGCAGCAGTCCCAGTCAGGGGCTTATAGATAAAACTCCCATCTCCCTGGGACAGGGCACCTGGGGGAAGGGGCAGCTGTGAGCACAACTTCACCAGATTTAAACATTCCTGCCTGCTGGCTCTGAAGAGAGCAATGGATCCCCCAGCACAACATTCTAGCTCTGCTAAGGGACAGACTACCTGCTCAAGTGGGTCCCAGACTCCCATGCCTCCTGACTGGGAGACACCTTCCAGCAGGGAAGACACCTTCCACCTCATACTGGAGAGCTCTGGCTGGCATCTGGCAGGTGCCCCTCTGGGACAAAGCTTCCAGGGGAAGGAATAGGCAGCAATCTTTGCTGTTTTGCAGCCTCCATTAGTGATACCCAGGCAAACGGGGTCTGGAGTAGACCTCCAGCAAACTCCAGCAGACCTGCGGTAGAGGGGCCTGACTGTTAGAAGGAAAACTAATAAACAGAAAGGGATAGCATTAACATCAACAAAAAGGACATCCACACAGAAACCCCATCCAAAGGTCACCAACATCAAAGACCAAAGGTAGATAAATTCACAAAGATGAGGAAAAACCAGTGCACAAAGACTGACAATTCCAAAAACCAGAACACCTCTTCTCTTCCAAAGGATGACAACTCCTCGCCAGCAAGGGAACAAAACTGGATGGAGAATAAGTTTGATGAGTTGACAGAAGTAGGCTTCAGAAGGTGAGTAATAACAAACTCCTCTGAGCTGAAGAAGCATGTTCTAACCCAAGGCAAGAAAGCTAAGAACCTTGAAAAAAGGATAGAGGAATTGCTAACTACAATAACCAGTTTAGAGAAGAACATAAATGACCTGATGGAACTGAAAAACACAGCACAAGAACTTTATGAAGCATACACAAGTATCAATAACTGAATCAATTAATCAGAAGAAAGGATATCAGCGATTGAAGATCAACTTAATGAAATAAAGCATGAAGACAAGGTTAGAGAAAAAAGAGTGAAAAGGAATGAATAAAGCCTCCAAGAAATATAGGACTATGTGAAAAGGCCAAACCTACATTTGATTGATGTACCTGAAATTGACAGAGAGAATGGAACCAAGTTGGAAAACACTCTTCAGGATA
Source organism: Piliocolobus tephrosceles (assembly GCF_002776525.5). Lineage (NCBI taxonomy): Eukaryota > Metazoa > Chordata > Mammalia > Primates > Cercopithecidae > Piliocolobus > Piliocolobus tephrosceles. The sequence continues at coordinate 52,880,247 of NC_045438.1, read as the reverse complement.
TCATCCAGGAGAATTTCCCCAACCCAAGACAGGCCAACATTCAGATTCAGGAAATACAGAGAACATCACAAAGATACTCCTTGAGAAGAGCAACCCCAAGACACATAATCATCAGATACACCAAGGTTGAAATGAAGGAAAAAATGTTAAGTGCAGCAAGAGAGAAAGGTCGTGTTACCCACAAAGGGAAATCCATCAGACTAACAGCGGATCTCTCTGCAAAAACCTTGCAAGCCAGAAGAGAGTGGGAGTCAATATGCAACATTCTTAAAGAAGAGAATTTTTAACCCAGAATTTCATATCCAGCCAAACTAAGCTTCATAAGTGAAAGAGAAATAAGATCCTCTACAGATAAGCAAATGCTGAGAGATTTTGTCACCACTAGGCCTGCCTTACAAGAACTCCTAAAAGAAGCACTAAATATGGAAAGGTAAAACCGGTACTAGCCACTGCAAAAACATACTAAATTGTAAAGACCATCAACACTATGAAGAAACTGCATCAACTAATGGGCAAAATAACCAGCTAGCATCATAATGACAGGATCAAATTCACACATAACAATATTAATCTTAAACGTAAATGGATTAAATGCCCCAATTAAAAGACACAGACTGGCAAACTGGATAGAGTCAAGACCAATTGGTGTGCTGTATTCAAGAGACCCATATCACATGCAAAGACACACATAGGCTCAAAATAAAGGAATGGAGGGAGATTTACCAAGCAAATGGAAAGCAAAAAAAAAAAAAAGCAGGGGTTGCAATCCTAGTCTCCGATAAAATAAACTTTAAACCAACAAAGATCAAGAAAGACAAAGAAGGGGATTACATAATGGTAAAGGAATCAATGCAACAAGAAGAGCTAACTATCCTAAATATATATGCACCCAATATAGCAGCACCCAGATTCATAAAACAATTTCTTAGAGATGTACAAAGAGACTTAGACTCCCACACAATAATAGTGGGAGACTTTAACACTCCACTGTCAATATTAGACAGATCAATGAGACAGAAAATTAACAAGGGTATTCAGGACTTGTACTCACCTCTGGACCAAGCAGACCTAATAGACATCTACAGAACTCTCCACTCCAAATCAACAGAATATATATTCTTCTTAGCACCACATCACACTTATTCTAAAACTGACCACATAATTGGAAGTAAAACACTCCTCAGCAAATGCAAAAGAACAGAAATCATAATAAACAGTCTGTCAGACCACACTGCAATCAAATTAGAACTCAGGATTAAGAAACTCACTCAAAACCGCACAACTACGTGGAAACTGAACAACCTTCTCCTGAATGACTACTGGGTAAACAACAAAATTAAGGCAGAAATAAATAAGTTATTTGAAACTAATGAGAACAAAGACACAATATACCAAAATCTCTGGGACACAGCTAAGGCAGTGTTTAGAGGGAAATTTATAGCACTAAATGCCCACAAGAGAAAGTAGGAAAGATCTCAAATTGACACTCTAACATCACAATTAGAAGAACTAGAGAAGCAAGAGGAAACAAATTCAAAAGCTAGCAGAAGATAAGAAATAACTAAGATCAGAGAAGAACTGAAGGAGATACAGACACACAAAAACTTCAAAAAAATCAATGAACCTAGGAGCTGGTATTTTGAAAAGATTAACAAAACAAATAGACAAACAGAGAGCCAAATCATGAGTGAACGTCCATTCACAATTGCTACAAAGAGAATAAAATACGTAGGAATACAACTTACAAGGGAAGTGAAGGACCTTTTCAAGGAGAACTATAAACCACTGCTCAGGCCGGGCGCAGTGGCTCAAGCCTGTAATCCCAGCACTTTGGGAGGCCGAGACGGGTGGATCACGAGGTCAGGAGATAGAGACCATCCTGACTAACACGGTGAAACCCCGTCTCTACTAAAAAATACAAAAAACTAGCCGGGCGAGGTGGCGGGCGCCTGTAGTCCCAGCTACTCAGGAGGCTGAGGCAGGAGAATGGTGTAAACCCGGGAGGCGGAGCTTGCAGTGAGCTGAGATCCGGCCACTGCGCTCTAGCCCGGGCAACAGAGCGAGACTCTGTCTCAAAAAAAAAAAAAAAAAAAAAAAAAAAAAAAAAAAAAAAAAAAAAAACCACTGCTCAAGGAAATAAGAGAAGACACAAAGAAATGGAAAAACATTCCATTATCTTGGATAGGAAGAATCAGTATTGTGAAAATGGCCATACTACCCAAAGTAATTAATAGATTCAATGCTATCCCCATCAAGCTACCACTGACTTTCTTCACAGAATTAGAAAAAACTACTTTAAATTTCATATGGAACCAAGAAGAACCAAATTTCACATGGAACCAAAAAAGAGCCCATATAGCCAAGAAAATCCTAAGCAAAAAGAAAGCTGGAAGGATCATGCTACCTAACTTCAAATTATACTACAAGACTACAGTAACAAAAACAGCATAGTACTGGTACCAAAACAGATATATAGACCAATGGAACAGAACAGAGGCCTCAGAAATAACGCCACACATTACAACCATCTGATCTTTGGCAAATCTGACAAAAACAAGCAATGGGGAAAGGATTCCCTATTTAATAAATGGTGTTGGGAAAACTGGCTAACTATATGCAGAAAACTGAAACTGGATCCCTTCCTTACACCTTATACAAAACTTAACTCAAGATTAAAAACTTAAATGTAAGAACCAAAACCATAAAAACCCTAGAAGAAAACCAAGGCAATACCATTTAGGACACAGGCAAGGACAAAGACTTAATGACTAAAACATCAAAAGCAACGCCAACAAAAGGCAAAATTGACAAATGGGATCTAATTAAACTAAAGAGCTCCTGCACAGTAAAATAAACTATCATCAGCATGAACAGGCAACCTACAGAATGGGAGAAAATTTTTGTAACCTGTCCATCTGACAAAGGGCTAATATCCAGAATCTACAAGGAACTTAAACAAATTTACAAGAAAACAAAAAAAAACCCCATCAAAAAGTGGGTGAAGGATATGAACAGACACTTCTCAAAGGAAGGCATTTGTGAGGCCAACAAACATATGAAAAAAAGCTCATCATCACTGGTCATTAGAGAAATGCAAATCAAAACCACAAATAGATACCATCTCATGCCAGTTAGAATGGTGATCATTAAAAAGTCGGGAAACAACAGATGCTGGGGAGGATGTGGAGAAATAGGAATGCTTTTACACTGTTGGTGGGAGTGTAAATTAGTTCAACCATTGTGGAAGACAGTGTGGCGATTCCTCAACGATCTAGAACTAGAAATACCATTTGACCCAGCAATCCCATTAGTGGGTATATACCCAAAAGATTGTAAATCATTCTACTATAAAGACACATGCACATGTATGTTTATTGCAGCACTATTCACAATAGCAAAGACTTGGAACCAACCCAAATGTCCGTCAATGACAGACTGGATAAAGAAAATATGGCACATATACACCATGGAATACTATGCAGCCATAAAAAATGATGAGTTCATGTCCTTTGTAGGGACATGGATGCAGCTGGAAACCATCATTCTCAGCAAACTAACACAGGAACATCAAACTAAACACCACACTCGTAAGTGGGAGTTGAACAATGAGAACATATGGACACGGGGAGGGGAACATCACACACCACGGCCTGTCAGGGGGTGGGGAGCTAGGGGAGGGATAGCATTACGAGAAATACCTAATATAGATGACGGGTTGATGGGTGCAGCAAACCACCCTGGCATGTTTATACCTATACTGTAACAAACCTGAACGTTCTGCACATGTATTACAGAACTCAAAGTGTAATAAGTTTTTTAAAAATTCAATTTACCATAATTTTATTGACCTTTTCTTTATAGAAATTTTTGCTTTTGTGGTCAAAAAGTGGTCAACTCTTGGCAATTTCATATGGTTCGAGCTAATATTTTGGAGCTATGTTGCTGATGGTTGTGGGTTCAGGTTTGTTACATTTTTCTGATATATTGTATGATAAACATTTTTTACTTTAAAGTCTATTTCACCTGCCATTTATATGGTTAGAGCATCTTTATTTTGATCAGTATTTTTAAAACGTAATCCACATATCTTGCTTCTGATTAAATCCTATTTGGACTGAAAAAAAAAGAGGAAAACCAGGTCAATATTATAAATAATATTAATGAGTAGGGAGCATCAAACTTGCCAAATGTTAATATAGACTATACAGCTATTATAATCAAAGCAATATGTCTCAGGCCTGGCAACAAATAAATAGATTAGTGGATTAGAGAAAAGAATTTTTAAAACTGATGCTAATGTAATTTAATTTATTGGAGAAAAGATTATTTAACATGTGATGTTCAAACAATTGTTTCTTTATATAAAAAGAGATGCAGTTGAGCCTTCCACTTTTATATTTAAAAATTCCAGATGTAAAAAACACTAAATGTTAAAAATAATAAAATAAAAAATAGAAATTTTTAGAAGAAAATTTTAGAAAAGAGGAGGTGGGAAGACCTTTTGAAGTAAGATAGGAAATTCAGAATACGTATAGGAAGAAAAATTCAGAATACATATAGGAAGAAAGTAATTTATTTCATAGAATTATTTTTTAATTTTGTAGCAGAAAATTACAAAAGTAAAATCAAAGGAGAAATTATTGATGGGGTAAGATTTAGCAATTCACTGACCAAAAAAAAAACAAAACAAAACACTATAGAAAAAATGCTCAGCATCACTATAATCATCAGAAAATGGAAATTAAAACCACAATGAAATATCTCACACCCGTTAGAATGGCTGTTATGAAAATGACAAAAGATTAAAAGTGTTGGCAAGGATGGGGAGTAAAGAGAACCTTTGCACACTGTTGGTGTGGGAAGGTATGTGGGAAGGTATGGGAAGGTATGTTAGTACAACCGCTATGGAAAACAGTATGGAGTAATCATACAATTACCGAATGATTCAGCAGTCCCACTACTGGGTATATGCCCAAAGGGAATGTATTCAGTATGTCAAAGCCATATCTGTACTCCCATATTTATTATAGCATTAGGCATAATAGTTAAGAAGCAGAATCAATCTAAGTATCCATCAACAGATGAATGGATAAAGAAAACATGGTATATGTTCACAGTGGAATACCATTCAGCCTTAAAAATAGAGAAAAATATTGTCATTTGCAACAACATGGATGAACCTGGAGCACATTATATTAAGCGAAATAAGCCAGGCACAGAAAGACAAATACCAAATGATCTCACTTACATGTAGAATCTAAAAAAGTTGACCTCATAGATGTAGAGAGCAGAATGGTGGTTACCGGGGCTGGGGCAGTGGGGGGCAGAGGGGTGGGAGGCAAGGGTTGGAAAGACATTGGTCAAAGGACGCAAAACTTCAGTTAAATAGGAAGAGTAAGTGTAAGGATCCATTGTACAACATGGTGACTATAGTTAATAACAATATATTATATTCTTGAAAAATGCTGAGCGGTTTTAAGTGTTCTCACCACAAAAATGATAACTTCATGAGGTAATGCATATGTTAATTAGCTATATTTAGCCATTCCACAATGTGTGTGTATATATACATCGATATGATATATTGAGATATATATATCTCAAAACATCATATTATACACAGTAAATACATACAACTTTATCTGCCAAGATTTAAAATCTATAATATTCAAAGAACTTTTACAAATTTTTAATAAGAGAAAAGCAACTATATAAGGGAGAAATAGGTCAAGGATATCCATTGGTAATTGACAGATAAGAAAATCCAAAGGAACAACAATAATGTGAAAAGATACTTAAGCTCATTAGAAGTCAAGAAAATGAAAATAAAATTAACAATGCTTACTCATTAGATCAGCAAAGATTAGAAAGCAGGGAAATAGGAGTGCTAGTGAGGAAAATGATGCTCTCAAACATCACTAGTGGGACTGTGATTTGCTATATTATTTTTAGAAAATAATATGAAAAAACCATAAAAATGTAAAGATACACATGCCTTTTAAACCAGCAATTCTACTCCTGGGACTTAAACACCATAAAAATAAAACCCCCAATTACTAAGAATATGTATCTAAGAATATTTGTAATGACAGCACTTTTTTATATGTTGAAAACTTTTCACAACAGAGTATCAGTTGAAAGCAGATTACTTGAATAAATTATAGCAAATTCATGCTGCATGCAACTACTGAAAAGAATGAGATAGAGCTATAAGATTTATCAGAATCTTTAAGATATATTGCAAAGTGAGAAAACCAAGATACAGAGTAATATATACACACGTATATATTATGTATATAACCTTATCCCACCATTTATGATAAAGAGGGACCATTGCCCTGAAAATCAGTGCATGTGTAAATATTGAATTGAGTGAGCATGGAGCAAAGAGTAGAGGATACACATCAACCTGTATTTGTTGGTTTCTCTGAAGGGGTACAGAACAAGAAAAGAGAAAGGAAAAAGGGAGGAAAAAAACCCCCAAAATCTCTGGAACATAATAGAAAATATGCATTGCACAATAGCAAGAGAAAATGTAAAAAATAAAATTCTATCTGTTAAATTAATGGAAAGTACCTATTATATTTAATAATAGAATAAGTTCATAGACAAGGACTACAAGGGGCATAGCCAAATAAAATCATGATTTGATTTCTAGATGTGATTTTGAAAATTTTTGCTTGGAATTTTTAAATAGAACTTCTACAATATAATCATGTTTTAAAAGGAAGTAAAAAAGAAACATCTGGCAATACTCCTTAAGGACTTTATAAAGAACTTTGCCCCTTGACATTCTATTTCCACTTTTTGGAATTACTCTTAAGGAAATAAACAGATGTGGACCACAATCCTTGTTAAAACACCTAAGTAGTGTAAATAAATTCTAATGTTAAATAAAATCTACAACATACAACAACATTTCAATTTGCAAAATAAATACCTGTGTGTATCTATTTTATGCATATATTTTATGTATACATATAATGTACATATATACACTAGATATTACAAATGGAAATTGTGTAGTATCTTGGATTTTTATTAATTATATTGTGGGAATATTTTCTGTTTTTTAATTTTCATATATACTCACTTAAGTATGTATACCTATACACATACATATTGCTAACAAAAAGATGAAAAGAAAATGTACTAAAATATTGTTAGTGATTATCTATAGCTGATGAGAATAAGTGATTTTTATGTATGTCTTAATGCTTATCTCTTTTCTAAACTTGCTGAAATTAATATGCATTCAATAGTATGCAAAATGCAATAATCATTTTTAAATGGAAGCATAAGAAAGCTAATGATTTCATTTTGAAATGAACGTTGGCATTTCTAGTCAATTCTACATGTTCAGAGGCATAGACAGCCTGCCTCCAGTGCTCCTTCAACATTAGAGCTTTGTGCTAGATGCTCAGTAACCTCAACACGCAGCTTACATCCCTTGGATAAAGGTCGAAGCACAGCCCTCTAGATTAGCAAAGTATCCTGCCAGTATCATATAAACCCTGGAACACCACAAACCCTCACGTTTTGAGGACAAATCCTTCCAGTAGGCAGCTCTCAGAGAGGCTACACAGAAAGCCTTCCTATGACTCCAAACCAGTAGAGCTGTTTTTTTAATTTTACCTCTACTGAATAGCAGTCATGATTGATTTCTTCAGGTTTCCAGGTAGAAGAGATTTCTATAGTTTGGTCTAAAGTCTTAACACTGGAAACACTTCTTCCATGTTTTCTCTGGTTTCTCCTCCTGAGTGGAAAGGGTATCAGCTGAAACCCCTGGCAAGGGCAGGCTGTGGGAAGGCAAGCAAGGCTGCTGGGGTGACCTAGTGTGCTCTCATGGCACGGCAAGGAAAACCAATAAGCTTTGCTCTTATCCCAGGAAACCTACCCTGAAAGGACCTGACTGGCCAACAAGGTAAACAACGGCCCGTGGAGCATGCTTCTTCCCTCCCACCTCCCTCCTGCCCCGCCCTGGGATGGCCTTGTGCTTCCTGGTTGAGGCAAACAAGAATGCCTGCTACCTCTTCTTCCCATGGCCCAGTAGGATTGAAGAAAGACAAACAGAAACAGCAGTGGATCACTTTCAAGCACATTAATTAGTCAGTCTCTCCTGTTGCCAAAGTAAGTTGAAGAAATGGGTCCTTCATGTTGGAGCTGAGTCAAAATCACAAAACTATGAAGAGCTTTTCAATACTCAACTAGTAACAGAACATTATTTCCACTTTGATGAGCAGTAATATATTATTGAAATAGTTGCCAAAGCAATGGCTGAATGTTGCAATAGGAAGAAAATGCAAACACCTATATGTGCATGCAGGGTCTTAGGTCTTAGCTGATTCCAGCTCCTGGTGTCTGGCTTTCTCTGGCATCATGGAACCCAAAAGTCCAAATAATTAAGATTTTTCACTTGTTGTACACACACAGCTTCAGACTGCACAGAAAATTCTGGTACCTCTTATTTGATATTATGTGTCAGGCCAACAATATGACACACAGAAAACTGCTATAATCAGCTATGTGACCTTCTTATGTAGACAGACCAAAATAAATGGAAGAAACCAGCTGAATCTTTTAGACCCAATCTACCATAATCAAAGCATGTACTAAAGCTCCTCTTAGCACACACCCAGACTGATAAATTAATAAAACAAGTCCCTTCCTTTTGCCACCTGACATAAAGGCAGGAATTACAATAAATAATACTGGAATATATTTACTGGGTTGCAATTTACTTAGAGACAAGATTAAAGCAACAAGATAAAGTCAAAACTGAGAAAAATCACAGCAGATAGGTACCTGTAAGAATGGAAATACAGCAGAGAAGTAATTTGTCCCAAATAGAGAATGAGGAGACATAATGGCAGCTTATTCATTAGTGGAAATGAACACATATTATTATATTGTAGTCAGTTCTTGATTATTCATGTGTGATTTACCAATTTTTTGGCTTATCCTTCTCTCTGCAAGCCTTTGTACATAAGTCATCTCTTTCCATCTTTTCCATCATCTTTTCCGTCTTTAGTTCATATGTGTTTAGAAACCCCCAAAATAATGATGTAGATCATTAATCCATATCAAACTTAATTAGGAAAGCAAAACTGATGGCATGGCTATTATACTGGTCAAAGGATCCTTTCACCTCTCCAGTTTGGTACCAAATCTGATGACACATTTTCACTAGTGGAAGAGAAGTCAGCATGGGAATTGAGCTTGATAAATAAAATTACTAGTCAGCTAATCCTAGCCTGTTGTCTTTCTGCTAAGTAAAAGTGCTCCAGATACATATAATCTGTCAGCTCTATTAAGCATCATTTATAGGCAGGAAAAATGTGCTTTTATGATGATCAGAGTCCCCATGTCTCTCACACAATGAGGATACAAATATCATTTCACAGTGGAAATCTGAGTTCCTCATCCAATGGATGACAAGCTTCCTATGGGAAGAGATCCTTCCTTTTTATACTGCTTCTGTATTTCCTTCAAGATCTAAGCCCTCTGCCTGCATACATAACCTGGAAACCCATATTTACAGGGACCAAGATCTTGAGTTATTGTCCTAAGTTCAATTCCTGTCATATCATTACCAGCTGGGTAGCCTTTAGCAAATTATTTGATTTTTCTAAGCCTTGGTTCGCTTTCCTAGAAAGTGGGTTTAATGAAACCCACTCCTAGAGCTGTTGTAATGACTGAATAAACTGTTTTCTATAAAGCACCATGGAGAGCAGAAAATAATCTGGTGGATAAATGAATAGGTATCACAACTGTCATTCTACAAACCACTTGACTGAGCTCACTGACTCCAGACATGACTAAGTAGACCATAAAAGAAATGGAACTTTTATGTTTTAAGTTAAGAATTGACTTTTGTGGCCAGGGGCGTTGGCTCATGCCTGTAATCCCAACAATTTGGGAGGCCGAGGCAGGTGGATCACCTGAGGTCAGGAGTTCAAGAGCAGCCTGGTCAACATGGTGAAATTCCATCTCTACTGAAAATACAAAAATTAGCCTGGCATGGTGGTGGACACCTGTAATCCCAGCTACTCAGGAGGCTGAGGCAGGACAATTGCTTGAACCCAGAAGGCGGAGGTTGCAGTGAGCTGAGATTGTGCCACTGCACTCCACCCTGGGTGACAGAGTGAGACTCAGTCTCAAAAAAAAAAAAAAAAAATAGACTTTTGTAATTTGAGTGTTGGATCTTAAAAAAAAAAATGAAAGAGTGGGAGTGGAGAAAACCCCATGTGTGGCTTCTACACTAACCTATCAACATACATTTTACATCTTTTATTTTTTAGCCCTTAGAATCTTTCTACTCAAGACCAAATTTTAATATTAATAGAGCCAAATATATTTGATTATGGGAGAACCACTGATGTTCAGTGTTGTTTATGAATTGGAAGGGCAGCAAAAATGAAGGAGAATTATTCTGGTGACCAACCTAAGTGACACAGTTACTCAGGCAGATGCACAATGGCATCTAGAATCCAAACAGTTTGTTTCAGCTCTCTTTCAAAGTCTCAGCAACAGCACCTTAGACCCTTCTGGAATCATCGGTTTTGAATCTAAGACTTTAAAGTGGGAAAAGCAATGCAAGACTACTCAGGGACTGACATGTATAGAAACAAAAAGAGAGAAAGGGAGGTGCATGCTGAAAATGGTATGAGATCCATACCCCCAGTGACTTGCACTGGTTCTCCTACTTTGTTCAACCTCAGCTAGATGGAAGACTCATTTATATATTAAAATCTTGTTTTCCCCTCCTTCTTCACTATCTCTCCCTGCTGCCCAAAAGATGAATCAAACTCACTGCATCAAGCTGACAAAGAGTTACAAGGCACCTTCTACTTGGAAGTAAGAAGCTAGAGCAGCTCACCCATGAACATTTCCATGATTCACAGCAGAGCTCATTGACAGCTGCTCAGACTGAGCAGAGAGATTAGAACTAGAACTGTTTAAAATTCCTAAGCCAGAGGAGTTTCGCAGGGCAGGGTGCTTCTAAACAGCCTGCAGTCAGCCATGCCCTTGCAGACAAGGCTCTGGGGGTTCCACATGCACCTCTAGCCTCAGAAGACTGGCCTGACCAGTCATGCGGCACTTTTGAGGACAGTAGCTAAGCCTGGAACTGGTTACTTTGTTTACCATTTTTGGTTAGTCACTAAGTAAAGTCTTTGCCTAGAAACCTTCATTTCCTATGCAGTAGGGTAGAATACTTTTAACTGAAGTATTCCAGTTAAAAATTTTCCTGAAATACTTCACCAAACAGGCCAGTTCTACAATTAGGAAATTACCACACTGAGTAATATTTGGCTGTCTGGTTTTTAGTGAAGTCAGGTTTAGTCCACTGGCATCTCAAGCTGATTGGCAGACAGACCTAGGTCCTACACCCAACCCCTCCCTTGCAATTTGGGCAGGTTATATTTTTAAAAGTCCAGACTTCCTGTGCTTTTGAACATTTTGAAGGCTAGGATAGCATTCCCAAATCAGGGGTGCATTTAATATTTCATATCACATGGCTGCTACTGGATTTGCAAAATGCTACATAGATACACAGCCTCTCAAGTTGACTTCTAGGCAATGGTGACAATTTGCACTTTCATTGTAATAGAGGCGTGACTTTTCAAGAGGTTTGTGAACTAGTTTTAAAATGTTCTATGGAGGAAATGAGAAATGGACTTCACAGTAAGTTATTTTATCTTAATTTTAAATAAAAAATAATGTAATTACTTGGTGACCACAAATACAAGTGGTAAGGCTTTTCTTTTCCCTTGTGAAACTGCTACATGTTGCTTTGAATAACTAAATTCAATAGAAATGTTTCTTAATGATTGAGAAAGTTAGAATTATGTCTCTATTTTCAGGTAGGTCACTGAATATATAAAGTCTATATTCTGAAGATGTTCTCCTATTTTAGGGTTAAAGTAAATGCACACTCACATTATGCTTCCTATTAGCACCATACAACTGGCAAGAGAAGAAGGAGGTTGTGAAATTCAAATCAAGAAATGTTTTCACTTGCTGGAAACTATGGTAAAGCTCTGAGGGAAAAAGAATTAAATAAAAACTCTTTCTTAAAAAAAAACTTGGGTTTTCCGCACTTAGAGTGGACTACGGAGTATGTAAATAAATTGGTTAACCTCTCTGATAATACGCAAAGAAACCTCACCCACACAGTAGGCATCGGGGATTTTTTTAAATGGTGGTAGTGCATAGATTGTATCCTTAATTTCAACCTAAGCAACACACGTAGAGTGCACATCAGATAGTAGGTGTACTGCTAAGCACCTGACAATACATACTTGATCATGAAAGAAATTAAATGAAAACTTGTTCTCCAAACTGATGACCAAATTAGATCTTATGAATTCATGGACAAAGTCGGGAGAGAGAAAGAGGAAACTAGTATGTTCACACATACCTCAATGATGGTTCAAAGTTCAGATTAAAATCTACATCCTTTTTCAAGAAGCGCCATGCTGCTATTTGCTATTGCAGTTCCGGAGAATGTGAAGAGATCTTTGCGCTTACTCCTTCCTAGTTTTCTTCTTCCTTTTGTTTTTTTTAACAGAGAAGGAAAGGGAGATGTGAATGATTTCTACAGATTTCCTTAATTAAAGCTAGTTTGATTCCCCACTTAAGTGAAATGAGGCTGTGAAAAAGAAAAGTAGTCTCACTTATCAATAGGCACTGAAGAATCAATGTTTGGCTTACCTGTTCAGATCAAATTCCTTGATTACATTATTTTACAGAGCTGAGTAGGGCTTAAGCTAGTTACCGTTGATGCCACTGGCAAGCATTTCTTCGTTTATGTACAGGCCATAATCCACTACACCAACTCAGGCCCATGGGATGACTTCCATTTCTTCTTTTTTTTTTTTTTTGAGACTTAGTTTCACTCTTGCTACCTAGACTGGAGTGCAAGGCAGTGGTGCAGTTTCGGCTCACTGCAACCTCCGCCTCCTGGGTTCAAGCAATTCTTCTGCCCCAGCCTCCCAAGTACCTGGGACTACAGGTGCACACCACCACGCCTGCCAGATGATTTTTTGTCTTTTTAGTAGAGACAGAGTTTCACCATGTTGGCAGGGTTGGTCTCGAACTCCTGACTTCAGGTGATCCACCCGCCTCAGCCTCTCAAAGTGCTGGAATTACAGATGACTTCCATTTCTATAGATCCATTTTGCCTTTAGAAATTAAAAACAAAAACAAAAACAAAAAAAAAACTCCCAACCCACATTATCTCAAATCACATGTGCAGCACCAGAACAAAACCTGCTGTGGCTGTGGTAGGTATGATTTTACCACGAAGATTCAGACGTTGTTACATGGTCAAAAAAGTAGTCACTGCACAGAGCAAGTGAGAAATTGAGCAATGCAACTTAATACAGCTTTTCCCTATTGCTTATAAAACAACGTTCTTAATTTTTACTTGTATGTAAAATTCTTCTGAATTTTTCCTTTATTGTAAATTATTTCAGTAGACTCCCTTGGGGTGCTTTAAGAATATTCCATGGGGCATGTTTTTATTGTGGGTCATCAGCTAAGCTATTGGAAAAAGGCCCTGGGTTTTTTTGGTTTCTTTTTAAAATGTTGTATAACAGCTTTAAACGTACAAGACATGATAGAGTGGGGGGGGAACTTGTTAAATTCTTAGCTTTGTTTTTCCATCTGAAATACTAGTATGCCTGGGTTTTTGTTTTTGTTTTTTTTCCTAATTCCAAGCAACAGTGACCCTAATTTACAATTTTTTTCTCAAAAAAAAAAAAAAAAGGAAAGTTTAACATTGTATTAGGGAGGCTTCAGAATTAGCAGGTGCACTCCGACAGATTTACAGGGGCCAGTGGACAGATAGCTATGTTTTAGGAGTGGGAAACGTCTGCCCAGAGTAGGTAGTTTATGATTTCCATATCAAATAGAAGAAAAAAGTACCACACTAGTCCTGAGACTTTGGTAGTTGAGTTTTTAGAAAACCAAAATTCACACAAGTTCTATTCTAGGGTACTTGTATATTTCATTGCTACGTTCCACTAAAGTTAAGGAGATAACAGAAATTGCTCCATGAGGAAATGATAAAGGTCAGAGGCTCAGAATTTTAAGAGGGAAATTCATAAGCATGCGTTATGGAGGGAAAAGAAGGCTAATTAAATATAACACTGAACTAAACTATAAAAAAGACCTGTTTTCTCCATGTAAGTCAGATTATATGGGCTTCCTCCACCACTTCAACCCACTAATCTAAAGTAATGAAATGCAATCCCTGGAAGTACTCAGAATTAGACATGTAACAGATAATAATAGAGATTTGAAGAAATTTTGCACAAACATGCAATAACCTTAGTAATGAACTCTTTTTTTTTTTTTTTCACTCTAGTCTTTTAGTCTTGCTCTAAATAACCACATGAAGTAAGGAATTGGCTGTTATTCAGTAAATCTGGACTGTGGACACTGACCAAATGGCTTGACATTCTACCTCCACCCCTTATCCTATTTTCAGTCCACATTTTCCCTCCATGGTGACTTTCTGGTTATATATTATCTGGTTTGGCCATCTCCACTGCCCACTTCAGATAATTGCTCAATTCTCAACTTGGCTTCTTGCTGGGTAGGCCTGACCTAAGAGAATGGATGAAGAAAGAGCCAGCATTTTCCTTTGATCTCTCAGAACTCAGGATTCCATTATATAATCTACCATAAATCCTGGCAGTCGAGATTGACACCAACATTGAAACTTGCCATAATATGACACTCCTCATTGATTCATTATGTATTCTGACATTTCCTAATTAACACGAACTCAATACTGCAGTCTGTCAGTGATAAGAAATTTTTCTTAGTTACCTTCTCAATATTTTTGAGGGTTGCCTTGATTAATTTTTCTCTTCTGCTATCTAAGCTTCATATGCCAAATGTTCTAACTGGCTATCTGCCTCTAAGGTTTAAGCTCACAGATGTTTCCTTGTGACCACAGAAAATACTGCTCCACTGAGAATAGGTTTGATAAATAAAATTGGCAATAAATTTAGAACCAAAGAGCTGGATAAAGAAATCAAGTGCAATCCATGCTTTCCACACTTTTGTAAATCTACAAACTTGTCTAGTGTACCCAGTGGTAGTAGATTCTAGGAATCCCATCAACAAAGTAAAGCCTTAAATAATCCCAAAACCTCCTTCTATGTAACAGCACAAATCTTTTCCCCTACTAAACATTACCATGGCTTCTAACAAGTAGAGAATTGGCACAACAAATTTCACTTCCATTCCAAGTGCAGAGGGAGGAGCAAAATGGACAGAATCCAAATGGCAAGAAAGAAGTGAAGAAAGGACCCTGCAGAGCCCAGATAGGAATAATACGTGAACTCTTCTAAGTGATTAATACTCCACTACATTAATACTGCTTGTGCAACACGAATGCTGTAGCAAGCAGGAGACCTTTTCTTTCTGCTTTTTTCCCTTTCCTAGAAAACATTTTCCTAGGCGTCTTTCTCTTCACAAATGACATGTGAAGGAGCTATGTGCTTGATTTGTGAAGACTGAGTGATCTGGAGGAATAGGACCGTCAAACAGACGAGAGCAGTGTTCTTCCTGTTGAATGTTATCATGTCACCCTCTCCTGGTACTTCCCTGCTCAAAATTCAAAGCCCAGGCATTTCCACCATGGAACATTCTCAGGAGTGTAGCATCATCATTTGAGATTTACTGTAACTGAAGTGAAATTGTTTAATGGGTTTGGCCTTTTTCCCTCCCAACTCTACCCCTAGTAGCTCCTTGCCTTTTCTTTTTAAATTGTTGCCCTAGCCTTTTATTTCCCCTTGGAAGAGAAGGAAAAAGAGGAAATCAGAAAGGACACTCGCCCTCCTTCCCTCTACCCACAAATCACAGAGTTTAGCTTTTCCATTCCCATAACTATAAAGCATTTTAGGCAACTGCAGGAGAGATCACAGTTTTCCTTTCCAACCAGAGTCCTAAATCAATGCAATGAAAACACGTCTGTCTTTTATTCCCAGCACAGATGCCCATGGGTTTGGTTGTGCTTATACTGTCAGTATCTTAAGTCAGTATTTTTTTTTTTTTTTTAGACAAAGTCTTGCTCTGTTGCCCAGTCTGGAATGCAGTGTGCAGTGGCACTATATCAGCTCACTGCAGCCTGGATCTCCTGGGCTCAAGTCATCCTCTTACCTCAGCCTCTCAAGTAGCTGGGACTACAGACGTGCACCACCACAACCAGCTAATTTTTGTATTTTTTATAGAGATGGTGTTTCGCCAGGTTGCCCAGACTGGTCTCAAAATCCTGAGCAAAAGCAATTCACCCACCTCAGCCTCCCAAAGTGCTAGCATTACAGGTGTCAGCCACCTGGCTTAAATGCTCTTTCGCCCAGGCTGGAGTGCAGTGGCACCGTCTCAGCTCACTGCAACCTCCACCTCCCGGGTTCAAGTGATTCTCTTGCCTCAGCCTCCCTAGTAGCTGGGACTACAGGTGCATGCCACCACACTGGGCTAATTTTTTATTTTTAGTAGAGACGGGGTTTCACCATGTTGGCCAGGCTGGTCTCAAATGCCTGATCTCACGTGATCTGCCCGCCTCGGCCACTCAAAGTGCTGGGATTACAGGTGTGAGCCACCACACCCAGCCCTTAAATCACTATTCTAAGAGAAGGTTGCTGAAGGCAAAAGCTATAGAATCATAAAATACTACAGCTGCAGGGACCATACATTTCCCCTAGTCCAAAGATTCCATCCATTTTGTGAGGGAAATGAGGTGTTAAAAATAAGACTTACTCAGTACCCAAGAGAAAGTAGCTATTTAATAAATATAAAAAGTTCTAATGGTCTGAATCCTACTCTCATAGAAATATGATCATTGTCTTCTGAATCTATATCTTGTCCAAAGAAAATAATTTTACTACAAAAATATTCCAAGAAATAGCATTTTACACATATAAGGCATGCTGCCTTCTAAAGTTCTATCACTCAGTCTTCATCGTATCACTAGTGTAATGTTTTGATGGAGGTCTGGTAGTTGTTATGCCCATTTTACAGTTAGGATGATGGGGCACCAAGCTTGCAGCTTTTCGCTATGTGCATCAGTGGCATAGTCCCATCTTTTGACTCTCAATACACTTCTTTCTCCACCAGTCATTCTGAAACAAAATCTTTACAACCATAAACAATCATGATTTCAAAAAGCAAGTCCTAAAAGATTTTTTAAATGGTGTGACACCTCTCTTGAACTATTTCTATCACCTAAAATTGATGTACCCACTCTTCATCTGAAAACTTCAATCCACACAGTATTTTTCTAAGGTTAAGTCATTATTTCATTCCAAGCCTACACCAACATCTTTAATGCCTACAAGATAAAGTCCAAGCTCTTTAATAGGACATCTGACTCTCCACTTCCAAATTACCTCCTACCACCACCCTGCACTTTTCTTAACTATGCTTCTGTCAGACTGATGGGTTCCCAAAACCTTCTCCCCTATGCCTTTCATTATGTGCCTCCTTTTCCTTGTATCTTCCCGTGTAAACATTATCTATCCTTTAAGGTCATGGTCAAGAGTCATTTCCTACCCAAAGCTATCCCTAACCATCCTGCACCAACCCAGAAATACCTTCTTCTCTTTATGCTTCCTCACCACGGTGCTCATCACTCTGCAAGCACTCTTCACATTCTACTCTGCTGAATTGTATTAGTTGACATTATGGCTTTAGGCACATATTATAGTGCACTACTATGTAATAGTCATATATCATATTATGTGTCTTACTGATCATACCTGATAGAGATTGTCTAGGGATCAAGGAACATGTCAGGCTCAGCCTCACACTACAATTATGTGCCAAACACCAGTGTGTACCAGGCACTTCCCAAGGCACAGGGTACAATCCTAAATAACCCCATCTATGCACCTGAGGCACTTTTTATTTTTATTTATTTATTATTTATTTATTTATTATATATTTGAGATGGAGTCTCTCTGTGTCACCCAGGCTGCAATGCAGTGGTGTTATCTCAGCTCACTGCAACCTCCACCTCCCAGGTTCAAGTGAATCTCCTACCTCAGCCTCCCAAGTACCTGTAATAGGCATGCACCACCATGTCCAGCTAATTTTTTGTATTTTTAGTAGAGACAGGGTTTCACCATGTTGGCCAGGCTGGTCTCAATCTCCTGGCCTCAAGTGATTCACTGGCCTCAGCCTCCCAAAATGCTGGGATTACAGGCATGAGCCACCACGCCCAGCCCTGAGGCACTTTTAATCTAGCTGGGAATAGAGACTCTAGGACAGGCCATAATAAACCACAGCAAGGCCCTTGTCAATATTACTCATTTCTTAAATAAAATTAGAAAAAGAATTTAACAATATGAGTTAAATTAAACTATTCATATACTGGATTCTAAGTAACATTAATCTTTAAATGTTCTTTCGGAAAACTTGACGCAGGTAGGTACAAAATCTTAAATTTTGTAAATTTTCTAAAATTTGGAATTTCACAATATGGAATTTCCAAAATTGCTTATTGGAAAGGAAGAGCAATTTGTGTCTTTGTTTGTCACATAGTTTTAAGGTGAAAGATACTAAAACGGATACTATATGTGATGTAATTATCTTTATTAAGCACCTTTCTTTACATGGTTTTAAGCAAATAAATTCTGACCAGTTATTGCATCTAATAAATAATTATTAGAGTACAAAAGCCAAATTTCTTCTGTCAGATACACTCAAATTTTCTTGTGGATTTCTTGGTGTCCTTAGTAATATTCCAAAAGGGACTATTCCAATGAGACCATTTCTATGAACAGCAGAGGAAAGGATGATCAAAACTGCAGATCATCTACTTGCAAAAGAACCTTGATGGCTTCCTCTGAACCAGTCTAGGGAAGGAGGTATGTTTAGGGAGCTGAGTTGCTGGTCATTTTGACAAGGAAACAGTTGAGAAAAGAAATGTCTAGAAGTCAGTGGTACTCTCAGTGGTACTCTTCTATTCCGGCAAAAGACAGGAACCTCAGCAGGTCTACTCACACTAAGCTCTCTAGGATTGTCAACTTGTTGGGGCCTGTCTCTTCCTCCTTGTAATTGGCCTGTGTGTTGTCTTCAAGGCAGCAAGAAAGGAGAACTGAAAGACTGCCCATGTTATACCCATTCTTAGCAGGAAAACCCAAAAAATTGAGAGTGGGTGGCAGCTTTAAATAGGGGACTAAAGCCAGATGAAGTTCTTAAAGGCTGTGCTTAGGGAAACCAAGCTCCAGGTATGCATTCAACAAAGATCTTGACGGTTTTTACAACAGAAAGGCTAGGGAAGCTCCTAACCACTTGTCTTCTCAAAAGAAATCAGGGAACATCCCCGAATACTGGAGGGGTGCCCCCAAAAAAGGATTACCACCATACCCCCAAAACCCCATCCATCCTGCTGCCGTACTCTCTTACATTCCAGCTTTGCCACATGCCAGGAAGGCCCAGACTCCCCACCCACACTTTCCACCCCTGCACATTTTCTGTTTTTGAGAAGCATAAGCCAATCTGCCTCTCATATCTATCTCATAGCACTACAGCCAGGTGAACCCTCATTCACTTGGTGGGAAGATTTTACATGTAACTAAGTAATAATTTATGCATTGCATATAACAACTTGCTTTATTTATTTATTTATTTATTTATTTATTTTAGGTGCAGTTTCATCTTGTTGCCCAGGTGGGAGTGCAGTGGCGCAATCTTGGCTCACGGCAACCTCCACTTCCCAGGTTCAAGCGATTCTCCTGCCTCAGCCTCCCAAGTAGCTGAGATTACAGTCCCACGCCAACATACCCAGCTAATTTTTGTATTTTCAGTAGAGACGGGTTTCACCATGTTGGCCAGGTTGGTCACGAACTCCTGACCTCAGGTTATCCACCCACCTCAGCCCCCCAAAGTGCTGGGATTATAGGCGTGAGCCACCGATCCTGGCCACAACTTGCATTTTATAAAAGTGAGCTTTGTACAAAACTCTCTTACACGCATTACTTTATGTAATCCTCATGAAGAGCCACAAAACTTCTGTGACTCAGATGTAATTGTTCCCATTTTACAGATGAAGATACTGAGGCTAAGAGAGGGTGTAATGTTATCTCCCATCAGCCCCAGATGCTCAACTTGCTTTCGCAAGGCCAAATTCCTATTGATTGCAAACTTTAAAAGTTAATACTGTCTCAAGTAATGGCTAAAAGCATGAGCTTTGGAATTCGATGAGTTTATCTTCAAGTCCTAGGGCTGTCGCCTTTGAAGCTGTGTAATATTGGGCATGTTACCTAGCTTTGCAAAGCCTTGGTTTCCTCATTTATACAACAGGAATCATAACATTGTTCACTACCTGGGATCGCTGTGAGACTTGCACGTGATAATACTATAAAAAGCATTGCACAAAGTAACAGACCCCCCCCAACCTTAGGTGCTACTATAGTTGTTATTATTACCACCTCATGGGCATATATTATGGGGCCAGTGAGGGAGAGACTATCTCAGGTCTTTGGTATCACACTGAATTAGAACATCAGCATACAGCCAGGTGTGGTGGCTCACATCTGTAATCCCAGCATTTTGCGAGGCCAAGGCGAGTGGATCACTTGAGGTCAGGAGTTTGAGACCAGCCTGGCCAACATGGGAAAACCCTGTCTCTACTAAAAATATGAAAATTAGCTGGGCATGGTGGCACATGCCTGTAATCCCAGCTACTCTGGAGGCTGAGGCAGGAGAATTGCTTGAACCTGGGAGGTAGAGGTTGCAGTGAGCTGAGATCACGCCACTGCACTCCAGCCTGGGCGAAAGAGCGAGACTCCGCCTCAAAAAAAAAAAAATCAACATACAGCTCTGTGTGTGCATGGACTAAGACATTGCCCAACAATGAAGCAACATGCTTCTGTTGATGTGAAAGGGAATGTGAAGCATTTGTAACACATTTTTGACACGCTCATCTCAGCAAGATTTTTTTGCTACCCTTCTCATCACAAAGATAGTCACAAAGGAGAGGAATGATGGAAGAAGGGATGATGGAGGTTTCTGGACTTTCTCTTCCAACACTTTATTTTCCTTACAGAAGCAGCAGCATTTCAACAGATGGCATGCTCAGTTGATTGGATTGACTGCCCTTTGTTTTTCAGATCAAGTTTCCAGTTATGATCAGATGTTCATAAACTCCTAGCAGCTTTGGTGCTGACCTTGAATTATTTCATTGATTCAACCAACATCTGTTGAGTACCAGGCACTATGCTAGGCTTAGAATAGAAATAACTTCCTCATACTGAGTTTCTAATGCTTGGAGACTGCAAGGAGTTTAAAGAGTGGCTTAATCTCAGTTATTCCATATAATCATAGCTGGTAGCTACTTTTAGTACTCCCACTTTGCAGATGGGAAATTCAAGGCAGGAGGTGAAATAATCTGCCTCTAATTGCGCAGCTAGAGAGTGGTGGGAGCTATGGCTGATACTCAGTCATTTTCCATGGATTTGAATTACACTACATCATATCAGAATTCTTACTGAAGAGTGATCTGCTGTGGAAAACCTGAGCAGACGTATCAGCTTTCTAGCAGAATATTTTTAGGGGCAGATGGATAGGGTAAGCCCCTTTATTCTCTGAAAGAATCACAGACTTTCAGAAAGAAAAATGTTATACACCTTAGATAGAACCATAAAACTCAATGATGTGTACGTTTTTGCTGTTGTGTCCAGTGGGAATGATTCAGAGGAAGTCTAATGAGATATTGCCCAGAAGGCAGGCACACCACTCTTACCTGTACAGTGTATGCCTTTGAAAATAGCACCTCATTAGACAATATGCAGTAGGTTTCACAGATGGTGCCTCTTTCTCAGAGATTAACAATGGAGACCCTCTCCTGATAGAGGCGGATGCACAGGACCATCAATATCTCCACTGCCATAGATGAAGACTATGCTATGAGTTTTTTTACAAACAGTGTGGATGGTCTACCCAGAGTCACTCTCTTCCTTGCCCTTTTTTCCAAATAGCCAATCTGCGGTCACGGAGCACAGCTGTTCCCTATTCAAAGCAAAGTAAACTCAACCACCAGGCTCTCAGCCCAAGTGATTGTTCTGACCAGCTAGGATAAATGAATGCAGATAGACTCAGAGAAGACCGCAGATAACCATGTGAAAATGTTTAGCAGACGCCTGACGTAAACACTTATACTGTGTGCAGGTGTAGAGTGCGTGTTTGAAGGGAAGGTAGATGGTAGCTAGCTCTAAACCCAATATTGAACAAAAAGACACAGAGTTCTCAGAAACGAAAAATAGTTGGACTTTGTTCTTCCTGCAAGTTTAAGACACAAGAGCTTTATTCCTTTCCTTGACTGTCACGAGCAATAGAACAAAACAAGTATCTCCAAATGTCTAAGAAAAATCTTCTACTTGGAAATACGACCCTCGTATTCTTAAGGAAAATTTTGCTTTTTTCCTACATGTCATATCTTTTACCTACATTGTTTTTATTTCTAATTTCCTTGAAAATCTGACATTCTAGAGTATTTTATCCAACCGCTACAGCATTATCTGAATGCATTCCAAGGCCTAGTGGGCAGTCATCACAGGATATTAACAAAATCAAAGAAAACATTTGCTTTTGAGAAATAGGAAGGGATTTTATGGTACACAAATGGACCCTGAACCATCCATGGTTCTCCAACATTCTCATCCAATTTTAGTTATCTGTACATTTCAGATTTCAATTCAAATACTTCTACCTGGTCTTCCTAAGTTTACTCTCAACATTAAAATATGTATATACCACATTCAAAAGCAGATGAGTTTCCCAGCAGCCTCATATACATGGAGTTGCTCTGTAAGCCTATTAGATCTGGCACATAAAGGCATTAAAAATCTGGCATCTTTAAGCAGGAACCGTTGTCATGATCACAATTCCTCATAAAGTCCAACCCTTATATCGAGTAAATTGCTTTAAAATCTTTTAATCATGTTGGCTCCTACAGACTTGTTTGACAGAATACTGGTTATCTTCTTGACAAAGCATGAAACTTACAGTTCAACGAGCATTTCCTAAGACATGTGGCACTCCTCTAACCAAAATGAAAGTATTCTGCCCTGCCTTGTGACTGCCACATCATTACCCGAGTAGCCCACTGCTATATGTGGTGGAATCATTATGTATGTGGCATCGTGAGGCAGAAAGGAACTGAGAAAATGGGACACCAGGACTCAAAAGACCTTGCTTGAAATCAGAGGCCAATTTCAAGACAGAGGGGCTCGTTCTTGTGCTGCTAAATGTGTAGCTTTTCAGAAAACTTGACTGCCTTTAGGAAACAAATAATGGCTTATTCACATCGCTTAGTTCAAACTCACATAAGTTATGGCTCCAAAGATTAAAAAAACAGGTAGTATGTTCATGCTAGTCTGAGATTTGTCCAATTAAGAACTTTTAAAATTCTAACACAGTTCAACAATACAGTGTCTCCTAGCTAGTGCTAGATTCAATAAATATATGTTATCTGGAACAGACAGGCAGCCTGTGTGTGCTGTACTAAGAAAAGGGTAGTCGGATTGCCCTCTGCCTCAGCTAAATATTATTCTAGAAGTGAATTTCCACGGTACCAAGTTTAGATTTCACATTATATCGTCCCAGGAATACTTGCCAGTAACTTTGCAAAATATCCTTGGAGCAGAAAGACAAAAAACTGAACATTTTTTAAAGATGAGAGGTAAGCTCTGAAGTTACAATATGCTTGTAAACAGTAGCACATTATATCAAAAAGGAAAAAATAAATTGAGAAGAAATAGGAGTACCTACTTGAAGAGAAGATTATCACTCAGAGACTGTCTTCTTATGCTATAGAATGGGCAGGAGAAAGGAGCATGGACCTTTCGAGCCTGTTAAAGAGCTTCTGAGCATGGAGCCTGCATTTTCAGTTTTGGTAAAATCCGTTCTGAGTCGGTAGACAGGAGGCTGTTATGACCATGAAATTAGGAAATGCAGTAACTCAAAAATAAAGAACTAGCACCACCATTTGACTAGGATTGGAAAATCTCATTGAAAAAATAGAGGAGGGGGTGGCCTTGCTTTTACCAAGCCAGGCCCGAATCTAACTTTCTTAGCACTTCCATTAAGATGGATGTTCAAGAAGAGGTAAATCGTGTGTTAATCTGCCTGAAATTTTTTTTATGCCATCCAGCCGATTTTCTCTTTATTCATAATAAAGCTTGAAGTCTAGACAGGCATGTGGAGTTGGAAAAAAAAATAAAACATTCATTCAGCACATAAATTTTGTTAATCCAAAGTTAGCTACAGCTAAACTAAAAGCAGGGGCAAGGAAATGTCCTTCTGTGAGTGTTTTTTGGGACTTTCTTGCTCAGGCATGGACTCAAAAGCCCGTTCTGCACTTCTTGTTACTGATTAATGAGGTTCTTGACTTCGGTAACCTGCAGAGGTCTAGCTTCTCACACTCTTCAGCCCTTCCTTCTGTCATATGATCCTTCCATAAACTGTCCAGTATTTCCTGCAGCAATTTTTAAGTTTATGAGGTTATTGATTGTTTGTCTAACACTAAGATAAACATTTTCAAGTAGAAAAGGGGCTGTAAAATCATATTTAAAATTTTTAATAATATTGACAGTTTAATATCTCATTATGTCTGCTGTGGTTTATGCAGTAGGTACTTTAAATGACTTTTTAAAAATATTTTCGCTTTTTCTTCTCTACAAGCCTTGAAAAGGCTGGTTTTCTGGCAGTGAGAATGGTAGAACGGGGCGGAGGAGGGATCTCTGTCTTGCTACCGTATTTCTCTCTGTCCCAGTACCCAGTACAGAGGGACACCTGCCAAGTAAGAGGTGCATCTCAAAACCAGCATGCGAAAGAAAGAAAACCAAAATAAATGATCAATGCTTTCAAACATTTTGAAATAAATTATCTTAACGGTCTTCAATCTTCTCTATACTTGTCAGTTAAGCCCATAAAATAATTTGAATATGTAAATTTGTCTGAGAGTAACTTCTCCAGAATACAGAGAGCAGGATACATTTTAGTTAATATGTAAAGTATTTAATTTCAAGTGACTGAACATAAAATCTCAACAAGATTCTCTTACCCAAGTAATAATCATGTATACTAATGCATTGTGGGGGTTCTGTAAGCATTTTTATTGTTTTTATTATGATTTCTGGTGAAAGGTAGATTATTGAATAACATGCTCCGAACAGTTTAAGTGTTTTGAAAGTGAAATATTTTTTTCAAAATTAATTAAATCCTTCAATTATTGTATTTGCTAGAACAGGTGAAATATGCTTTTCAAACAGCATTTAGCTACCTGTTAAAACCAGTTCTACACATCAATACAGAGATGAAAATTACATAGAGCAACAGTTCTCAAAATAGGACAGCTAATGAATTCTGAAATGAAGGTTATAGATTATTTCCTTTTCATTAGAAAATACAAATGTACAATGTAAATTGTATGTAAATTATAAATTAGATTAATTATCCTTTAAAAAACTATTGATATTCATTTGCATTCCAATATGTGCTTTCTTGAGTGCAAGAGAATAAAAATAACAGCAAATGTCTTCTGAGCATATATAGTCATCCCTTGGTATTCGAGTTGGGGTATTGGTTCCAGGACAAGTACCTGATATAAAATCACGTAGTATTTACATATATCCTATGCACATCCTCCTGTATACTTTAAATAACCCGTAGATTACTTATAATACCTAAAACAATGTAAATGTGAGGTAAATACATGTTATACTATATTGTTTAGAGAATGTAAAGAGCAAAGTCTGTACATGTTCAGTACAGGCACAACTTTTTTTTCCTGGATATTTTTTTCTTTCTTTTTTTTTTTTTTTTTTTTTTTTTCCTGGTATGCAGCTATTCTCCTGAATATTTTTTTATCCAACCAGAGATTGACTGAATCCTCAGATGTGGAACCCATAGATATGGAGGGCCGGCTGTACTAGATGTCAGATACTAATTTAAGCACATTTGCAGCAACCCATTGAGGTAGGTACAACTAAAAACCCATTTTACAGTTGAGGAAACCACAGGATACTGAGATTAAGTACCTATACCAGCTGGGACCAGGGTTCAAACTCACATGGACCAACTCAAGCCCCCATGCTTTTAACGCTCCATTTCAGAATCTGAACCAGCACAAGGAATTACACACAAGGACACACTATGGGAACACACGTGCTTTGTATGTGTCATGAGAGGAAACTGTTGACAGGTTTATCAGTGAATGGGTAAAAACAGTTCCATCAAATCGATTCAGAAAGGTCGTTATGAATCATTTTGAAGTTTATCGTTCTAATGAAATCACTAAAAATAAAAATGTGTGCTTGGACTGATTTTTTTTAACTATTCTGTGCTTTCTTATAGGGAAAATATATATATATATATCCTTTGAGGAAAAGTGTCCAATTAAATTGCATTAATCACTACTAGACAGGTTGAACAATAAAAAAATAAGAAAACAACAATTTAAATGAAGCAGTATAATACAGTGTAATTGAAACACAGGACAAATTTAATCTCATAAGTATAATTCAAAGAGCAGTATCATGCCATTACACCTGATTCCCTCACACACATTTTTCAAACGAAAAATAAAGCCTGACATTTC
Organism: Piliocolobus tephrosceles; assembly: GCF_002776525.5. NCBI lineage: Eukaryota > Metazoa > Chordata > Mammalia > Primates > Cercopithecidae > Piliocolobus > Piliocolobus tephrosceles. The sequence continues at coordinate 52,853,627 of NC_045438.1, read as the reverse complement.
ATCAAAATCATGCTATCCACTACATCTTTATTTTTTTAAAAAAGAGGGTCAATACACATTCCTTGATAGTGTCACATTGGTTATTAAGAAGCACAGAACAATGAAATTCTAGAAATTTTTCAGGTTCCAATCTTTTTTTGATACATTCTCCCATTCCAGAAGAAACCGCTAACAGCCTGGTTTCCACAAGCAAAGTAAAGCAGAAAATGGATGCAATCTGTCTGGGTTGTTCAAGTAACATCCTGCTGTGATCTGGGTGATTCAGGCTAAAATTAAAAATCAGGTTTTTGATTTGCACTATGTGTTTTTATCTGCCACCTCAGATGATAGCAGAGTCTGGGATTCAGTTACACAGTTAATTGCCAAAATTCTTCATTCGTTCTTCTCAGCAAAGATGTTCCCATTGAGCACTGCTGAAAACACTGTCTCAGCTCTATCGCTCTAGCAAAACAGCTCTGGGCTTCCGACTTTCCTCATGAAGAACAGCCAAGATTGAAACTCCCCTTACCTGGAGATATCAATCAGTACCTGACCACTCACTCGCTATTGTTCTAAGGAAAATTGCCATGCTCTCAGCTCCTGTTACTGGAACAACCAACTCAAGTTCACACAACCTCCCCACCCTACGCCCACTTCAGATCACAGCTAACTGGAGCATGGTGAGACATCCAACCAAAGAACAGCCAAACTATAGACTGGACAGTGACCTAGGACACGACCAAATGTGAAAAAGATGAACTAGACCAATCATTCAAGCTCTGAGGGTATGAATTCAGGAACCTGCACTGCTCTGAGGGTATGAATTTGGAAACCTGCACTGAGGTCATAAGCGCAAAAGAAAAGGGCGTGTCTCAGGGTAGCATGGAGGCCAAAGTAAGGCAAGGCTCCTAGCAAGTGAAGTTATGCAGGAACAGAGAAAGCCAGTGAGCTGAGATGAACACATATGGGGCTCTGGCTAGAGCTGCATGGGTCACTGACAGGGTCGCAGAATTTCCATAATTTCTTCTATAGCCCTTATTACTAAGTATCCAAGGGCACCTCTGGTGGTCTTTCCCATCAGAACAGTGTAACCCAAGAGTGTTTAGCTACCTAAACACTCATCCGGAGCCTAGGTGCTGGTTTGTTTGTTTGTTTTGAGATGGAGTCTCGTTCTGTCACCCAGGCTGGACTGCAGTGGTGCCATCTTGACTCACTGCAAGCTCCGCCTCCCAGGTTCACGCCATTCTCCTGCCTCAGCCTCCCGAGTAGCTGGGACTACAGGTGCCCGCTACTACGTCCGACTAATTTTTTTTGTATTTTTAGTAGAGACGAGGTTTCACCATGTTAGCCAGGATGGTCTCCATCTCCTGACCTCGTGATCCTCCCACCTCGGCCTCCCAAAGTGCTGGGATTACAGGTATGAGCCACTGCGTCCAGCCCCAAGTGCTGGTTTTTACAGCAGAGGCACAAAATCCATCAGTAGTCCAGTTTTCAGTGTCCAGATCTAGAGTATTTGACAACAGAGCCATAATATGACCCATCCTCAATGACACTGCATACTGTCTTTTACTCAATATGAAAGCCCTAGTCCAAACTTATAGGGATAAAAAATAGTCTCCTTATTTAAATTTTTTAAGCTATCTTTCTTCAAATAACAATGTCAAGCAGAAAATACTTTTGGAAGAAATCAAGAAATTTGAGCCTAGAAGTTCAAGACTAACCTGAGCAACACAGAAAGACCCCCATCTCTACAAAAAAAAAAAAAAACCGGTTTTAATTAGCTGGATGTGATGGCACATGTCTGTGGTCCCAGCTACTCTGGAGGCTGTGGTGGGAGAATTGTTTGGGGCTGCAGTGAGCCAGGTTCATGCCACTGCACTGTAGCCTGGGTGACAGAGTAAGACCCATCTCCAAAAGAAAAAATGCAATTGAACCTTACATTTCATCTGTAGAAAGGCTTTTAAAATCTGCTTTCATAAGTTACATGCCTCCTCTTTATATACACACATACATATAAAGCCATAAACATCTCATGTGAGGAAATAATTATGAAAAATTTTCTATTAGAAGAATAAATGGGGCTTTCATATTTACAGGAGTGACAAAGGAAGCAACATTGAAGAAGACGATGATTTAAAACAAAAGCATTATTGATACTGCTGAACCAAAATAGCTTTCTGACGCCTCGTTGCTCCCCACCTGGCCCTCAGTCTTCTCCCCACTCTCCCAGCCATCTCGGTCACCAGATACACAAATGCACACACTTCTCAGCGGGAAGCAAGGTCTCAAGTAGAATCCAGAGAAATCTGGCCCTTCAGGTAGTTTACGTTTGTCAACTATTAAGTTGTACTTCTGAGCAGAAAGGAGAAATTCACATATTTCCTCTAAGGACAAGAGGCCAGTGTCAGACAAAAATGATATTTAAATACAGCAGAGACTCTGTTGCTAAGTTTAACTTCCCAACTTGCACAAACACCGGAATTTTAGTGAAAGGAGCGGTTGCTTTACAGAAGAAAAATCTCTGTAAACCACTGAGAACAAACAAAGGGAAGCCTTGATTCCTGTACCAGGTACCGATTAGCAGAGGAAAGCACCCGCCTTGAGGCTTCCCATTTGCAATGAAGCTTACTGGAAGAGGGTCCTGCCTATGGGTGCCTTTGATTGGCACCAGCAGCCGCAGCCTTGGGCCCCCAAAGCTGGGGGCTTCTGTGAGCCCAGCAGTGATATTCAGCATCTGCCTATTCACCTGGCCCCACAGGAAGGAAGAACCAGAAAGGATTGCAGGTGGCAAAGAGTTGATAGAAAGCAGAGATAAAATATTATTGTGTTGTTGTTTTCATCCTATTTTTATTCCTGGGCTGAGACACTCTGGGGAAGTTTGGATTACAAGAACTTCAGGCTGTAGCTCCAAAATTCCTCCAGCCTCCATCCCTTCTTTTTCCTACTCCCTATCACAAGTCAGATCCTCTTCAGCTCTCAGCTGGACTTTTGCAATGGTGTCCTAATTGGTCTGATTGCCTACAGCCTCTACCATTTCTAATCCATCCAACACACCTTCACCAGATTATGTTCCTGATTAATCATCCTCATTGTGTCACAAGATTAAATTAAGCACAAACCACTCACCATGTCCCTGATCACCAGGCCCCAGCCAACCTCTCCAGCCTTCGACTTCAGTCAGCGTCTCTTTCCCTGCTCCCAGCATCCTATGCTTGGGTTTCAGCCCCTTCTCTATCTAGGTCAGGTGTGATCCCACCACTTCCTCAGTGTTCATCTCAAAGAACACCTTCTCCATGGAGACCTTCCTGATGGCCCAACATCATCCTATTCTCACCCTCCTCTGAGTCTCTACCACATGCCACTTGTGCTTTTCTTCTCTAGCAATAAGCACTACTGAAGCATCTCCTCTGTACCAGCAAAGAAGAACAGACGTGACCCTGAGGAGCTTGTGCCTAGGAAGGGAGACAGATGAATTGTATTACACCCAGCTGGGTGTGGTGGCTCATGCCTATAATCCCAGAACTTTGGGAGGCAGAGGTGGGCTGATCACTTGATGTCAGGAGTTCAAGACCAGCCTGGCCACATGGTAAAACCCCATCTCTACTAAAATTACAAAAACTAAATAAATAAATAGCCGGACGTGGTAGTGCATGCTTGTAATCCCAGCTACTTAGGAGGCTGAGGTGAGAGAATTGCTTGAACCTGGGAGGTGGAGGTTGCAGTGAACTGAGATCACGCCTCTACACTCCAGCCTGGATGATAGAGCGAGACTCAAAAAAAAAAGAAAAAAAAGTATGACAACCTGATAACTCATCAGAATTTACACATTTACAGAACACTTGATAACACTCTTAGATAAGTGGCCAGTTCAATCTAGTCCTGAGTTATCTCTGTATCTCCCATGCCTCCTACCACCAGTGGATTGCAGTTGATTGCAGGCTACCTGGGAATACGGCATACTCCACCTACATCCAAGGCGGTAATTCACACAGGGCCTGGTGAATATACATGTTTTGGTTTTTCTGTTTTTTGTTTTTTGGTTTTTTTTTTTTTTTTTTCTGATCAAATGAATCTCCATTTAAATTGAAAGGGCAAGAAGTCCTGTTCCTCTACAATCCACATCCCTCTATCATCCCCAATATCCAAAGAGACCTGCATTCACCTTGCTCTCCAAGTAATAGAAACAGCAGGCTCTGACTATTTACAGGGCTACTGAGTAGCCTCAGTCCCCAAGTACAGCCACCTGGGTGTGTAACACTTCCTCTACAATACCAAAATCTTTACTGGAAAGTACATGTCACCAAGTCCCAATACCTTCAAAGTCTTTGAAATAGGAACAAGAAGTAAAAGATAAAACATAGAAAACAAAGAATAAAACTAGATAATGACATTGGAGACAGGACATATTTAAGCTGCACAGTATTGGCATAAGGAAGATAAGAGGATAAGAACAAAGAGCAGGCATTTGGATCGCTAGGTCACCATAAGCATAAAACATGCTTCAACTGGATAGTAATATGAGTCTAATTTTGTGTCATCATTTAGAAAATGAATGCATTTAACGTCATTTTCCTCACAACTAAACTTTGGCTGGATACCGTATGTTCATGTTTCTATGTCATAAAATTTTTGTAGCCTCTCCTGTTTTTCTTACCCCATTCTGCATCACAAATATCCACATGGGGGAACCCCTGGGGATTTGGAATCCCCTGAAATCATATCCAAACATTTAGGTACATAAACACATGTGCATTTTTCTGAAGGAAGGTTCTGGAAACTTCATCAGATTCTTAAGGAAGTCCAAACAAGATTCAGAACCAAGCGAATGGGTTTACCACTGCAAATGGAATGTCTAATACTCTTCCATGTATACTATTCTGGTATTTTTCACAATTTGTAAATATTGCCTATTAGTTTTCCTTTTCAAATTAGCCGCCCCCTTTTACCAAATTCATGAAAGTTTACAAGCTGCACCTTTCTTCTAAAATAAATTGGGACAGTCATTTCTCATTTTTGAAATTTTACTTGTAAAACTCCAAAGAGATCTTGATTTTCAAAACTTTAGGTCTACTCAGCAATTATCAAGTTGTGCTGTGAACCAGCTCCTGGCAGCTCAGAATAAGAAACACATGAACCTCCCTCCAGGTAGATCCAATTCTGTCCTTCCCTTTATACCAATGAATCTTCCTACAGAAGGAAACCAAAAGATGGGAAGGCCAACCTGAGCACCTGGAATAGCGTCAGCCTCTACCATGCAATTCAAGGGTGCCATTTATTTTTCTCATATAGGAAAGCAAAGGAAATAAAGACAAAGGTGCAAACAAATTAAACAACAGGCTATGAAAAGAGTGACTTGGGCATGGGAAAGTAATCAAACACTCCATGTGAAAATTAAAAACCTGCGCTAGGAAATAAAAGAGTTGAATACTGAAGCGTCCGATAAACAGTTTTCCTATGGGGACGCAGACAGCTGATACGCCTGTGTTTGTAACTCCAGATGTTTTAACTTTTCAGTTTCTCCGCGCCTTGTGTGGTGATTCTGCACTTAGGAGATTTATTTAAACTGCAGCCACCGGAGATTGCCAGCTGCAAAGGACCCCAGCACCTCGTGGTGAGCAGGTCTTCCGGAATCACTGCAACTGTTGCAGGTGGGGCCTTGTTTGCTACTTGTTGAGACGTTTAAAAGACATTTTGGCAGAAAGCACGCCCCCACCAAGAAGGAAGTCCTGGCCCCGCGTCCAGCTGTGGGCCACCACTAAACCCACAGAGCGGCCGGATCCCTTGGAAGCGGCGCGGCCTGGAGGAAGCAGCCTGTCCCGAAGAATCTGTGCATTATTTATTCAGGCAAAGAGAGGATATTCATTTCAACCAGCACGGGAAATGTTCGATTATGTAACATTGGGGACGAAGAGAATGAGCCTTTTTTTTCTTTTTCCTGGAGAAAAGTGTTGCGAAATAGTCCAAGAACAGCTTCCAGTTTCCACAGTCCCTGTGCTTCCAGAGGCTTCTAAATGACAAGATCAAGGCTCCTGAGAAGCTAGAGAATTGACTAGCACGGGACCCTCAACAGCTCCCCCTGCGCCTCCCCCACCCTGAGCACCACCCTCCCCTCCCGCCATCAGGAGTGTGGAAAGCTCTTGCCGTAGGTTTCATCAGTCGTCTCAGAGTGTCCTGGTCTAATCGTCCGGAGGCATTTTCCCCACCTTCTCACACTCCAGCGCAACCCCAGAAACAATCATTATTTCTATAGTCTACTGCGCAGAGCCAGCTCAAAATATAATTAAGAATCATGCAAAGGGATGTGCAAACGAGACTGGGCTAGACCAATGCATCCAAATTTCAGAAGCCGAGCTGGGGGCCAGGGAGTGCTTCTTGCAGGGGAAAGTGAGAGGTGGGTTCACAGAATGAGTGAAGGGTCCAAACCAAGACTCCACCTGGCTGACTGAGCAGGAACAAGGACGTGCCCGGCAGCCGTCCCAGGCAGCTGGCAGGGCTCTGAGTGAGCAGAACAGGTGAGGAGGCCAACCAGCAGGTCAGGAGAGCCTCGCGTCCTCCCGGAGACGGGAAGTCTACCCCTGGGAGACAAGGACACCAAGCCAGGGCTTGATCCCAGTGGAGCAAGGCAAACCCGGCGACTCGAACAGGATTTCAGGGGTTAAGGAGGAGACCGGTTCATTTTTTTTCATCCAGTAATTATCTCCTGAGCACCTATAATGTGCCATGCACTGTTCTAGGTGTTAGGAACATAGCTGTAAACATAATAGACAAAGATCCCTGACCTCGTGAAGCTTATATTCTAGTGGAACAAGGGCGAGGCCAACTATGACTGTTATGGACTGAAAGATTTGTGTCCCCCCAAAATCTATGCTGAAATCCAAACCCCCAATATGCTGGCAATAGGAAGTGGGGCCTTTGGAAGGCGATTATGTCGTGAGGTCAGGGCCTTGTGATGGGATTAGTGCTCTTATAAAAGAAACAAAGGAGCTCTTTGATCTCTTTCTGCTACATGAGGGCACAGTGAGAAGGTGGCCATCTGGCCGGGTGTGGTGGCTCACGACCTCCCAGCACTTTGGGAGGTCGAGGCAGGTGGATCACTTGAGGTCAGGAGTTCAAGACCAGACTGGCCAACATGGCAAAACCCTGTCTGTACTAAAAATATAAAAATTAGCTGGGCATGGTGGTGTGCACCTGTAGTCCCAGCTACTCAGGAGGCTGAGGCAGGAGAATCGCTTGAATCCGGAAAGTGGAGGTTGCAGTGAGTCAAGATGGTGCCACTGCACTCCAGCCTGGGTGACAGAGCGAAACTCCATCTCAAAAAAAAAAAGAGAGAGAAAAGAAAAAAAGCAACATGGCTGTCTGCACCTGGAAGAGGCCCTCACCAGAACCAGACCATGCTGGCACCCTGATCTTAGATTTCCACCCTCCAGAACTGTGGGAAATAAATGTCTGACTTTAAGCCACCCAGTTTATGGTATTTATTGAAGCAACCAAACTAACCAATAAATATATATAGAAAGAAAGTCAAATGGTGACAGTGCTAAGGTGATGATTAAGCAGGGATTAGAGATGGGAGTACAAGGGTAAGGACTGGACTTATAAGCCAGGTGATCAGACAGGGCGACTGAGAAGCTGATATTGAGCAGCTACCTGAAGAGTCAGAGGAGACAAGTAGCTAACTGCTGGAAGAGCATTCTGTATATAAACAGCTCGGAACAGTAGCAAGTGCAAATACTGGAGTGTCCCAGGCACAGCTGCAGTCACAAAAAGGACACTAGTGCAGCCAAATTGGCACCAGCAAAGGGCAGAGTTAGGAGAGGAGGTGGAAGAGGTAACAGGAATGCTAAGGTGTGTGGGGCCTCGTGGGCCAGCCAAAGGGGGTTGGCTTTTACTTTCAAAGCTAACGGGAGTTCTTGGGAGGCTGAGGCAGGCAAATCACCTGAGGTCAGGAGTTCGAGACCAGCCTGGCCAACATGGTGAAACCCTGTCTCTACCCAAAACACAAAAATTAGCTGGGTGTGGTGGAAGGTACCTGTAGTCCCAGCTACTTGGAAGGCTGAGGCAGGAGATTTGCTCGAACCTGGGAGACGGAGGTTGCGGTGAGCCGAGTTTGCGCCACCCCACACCAGCCTGGGTGACAGAGCAAGGGTTCATCTCAAAAATAAACAAAGCTAAAGGGAGTTAAATAAGGGAATTTTAGGCCATGTTAAGAGAAGGAAGCAGGCCACATGTGGGACACGTGGCATCCTTTAAATCACACAGGGGAGTTGGCTCTGAGGCATAGCCTTGGAGATATGAAACAGATGTGTCACCCACATTCAAGAAACAGTTTTTCCACAACTGGGTCAGGACTTTTGGTAAGAAAAAGACCACTGCAATTTTAATAAAGGCAACTCAACTTCTGTTTAGTGCCACTTCTCAACATTTTCTTAGTATCCTACACGTTCCTGGAGTTCAATTAAACAAAAATACTTTTTTTTTGAATGGCAAGAAGGGTCAGATAGCATGGGACCAGGCCAGAAGAGGAGGCCTACTGAGAGTTTATAAAACCCAGTGGTGGCTGGGTGCGGTGGCTCACGCCTATAATCCCAGCACTTTAAGAGGCCGAGGCGGGTGGATCACAAGGTAAGGAGATCAAGACCATCCTGGCCAACAGGGTGAAACCCTGTCTCTACTAAAAATGCAAAAATTAGCCCGGTATGGTACATGCGCCTGTGGTCCCAGCTGCTCTGGAGGCTGAGGCAGGGGAATCACTTGAACCCGGGAGGTGGAGATTGCAGTGAGGCGAGATCACACCACTGCACTCCAGCCTTGGTGGCGGAGTGAGATTCCATCTCAGAAAGCAAAAAAACCCAGTAGTGTGTATTGAACCCAGACAGGTGTCTGATCCTAGGCTAGGACTCCTTCCCTGGAGATACTTCCAGAAGCATTTTTCTGTTGGTTATCAGTGGTTCCTAACTCTGGCTTTGCAGCTAAGGAGATTTTACAAATATCCATGCCGAACCCATACCCACAGATGTTCCGATTTCTGGGGAGAGACTCAGGCATCAATTTTTTTTTTTTTTTTTTTTTTTTTTTTTTTTTAATACGGAGTCTCGCTTTGTTGCCCAGGCTGGAGTGCAGTGGTGTGATCTCAGTTCAGTGCAACCTCTGTCTCCCCAGTTCAAGAGATTATCCTGCCTCAGCCTCCCAAGTAGCTGGGATTACAGGTGTGTGCCACCACACCTGACTAATTTTTGTATTTTTAGTACAGACAGGGTTTCACCATGTTGGCCAGGCTGGTCTCATACTCCTGTTCTCAAGTGATCCGCCCACCTCAGCTTCCCAAAGTGCTGGGATTATAGGCATGAACCACCATGCCCAGCCAGCACCAATATATTTTTTTAATTCTCCAGGTGATTCTCATGTGCAAGGAGAACTGAAAAGCACTAGGTTGGATTCATCTTTTTTTACCATTTCTATCCATCTGTTCCATGCAACACCATGCTTATGCCTCACACACCTATAATCAAACCAAACCATGACAGCCAATTGCTCAGGCCACCATGTATATACACTTGCTTCCTGCTTCTTTCATTACATTTGTTTAACATTTTTTTATTAATTTTTTATAGATTTAACATGTTTAATAGTACCACCTGAGAGGATGCGTGAGTTTTCATGAGTAAAGAAGAATAATCCCTGAGAAGCAGTTTCAGCATTTGAGAAAATAAATCTGAAACAATACAATCTTCCAAATTTATACCAAACCCTCCTCCCTTTGCAAACTCTGCTTCCCAGGGCGACTCTATTATTGACAATGTGGGCAAAGGGGTAAACAGGAAAAAAAAAAAAAAAAAAAACCATGTTCATTTCAAGCCACCAAGAAGCACAGGCCAAAGGAAAAATAAAATCAATCAACCTTTGCCAAGTGGAAAAGAACAAACCAGTGGGGACCGGAGTCTTATAGTCAGTTTTTTAAAGAGTATTATGAACAATAGGGAACAAATGCTGTGTAATCACTCAAAAGATTTACAAACAATGTGACAGAACAATGCAAACTGAGTGAATACTATTGGGTGGATGTTTACTCCTCCAAGAAAAACCAGACACCCTGAGCTTCATTAATAAAAGGCTCTGTGTGCATATTAATTCACAGTGATCCTCTCACCCAGAGAACCATGGGCCTGTCAGTAACATTCTCTCTTCTTGCCTTAAAAATCATTTGGAGATATTGTCATCAAGCACGTTAATTTCCATTTTACAGAAAGGGAAATAAAGGCAGGAAGAGGTAAATTAATGTGATCAACAAAGTGGTGGTCAAGCTGCCCCAGGCATAGCTAAGAGTAGAAACCAGTTGTTCCTGGTGTCATCTCTAACCACAAATTTTCTATCCACTTTCTCAAGAAAACCCGAGACTTATTTTGACGTTCTAAAGCCTAACTCAAATTTTTCTTCTTGCTCGGCTTGGTACCTGTAGTTGCAGCTACTGGAGAGGCTGAAGCAGGAAGATTCCTTCAGTTCTGGGGTTCGAGATCAGCCTGGGCAACATAGTGAGACCCCCATCTTTATAGATATATATGTATAAAGAACAAATTTTTCTTCTTTTCCAAAAACTCTTTTGGGTATTCTCCCTTTGATTTCTTTCTCCATACTCTGTCTCCATCTCCAAATTGCCTTACACAGTTTGAACATGTTATAATTAACTCTAAGGGACCATCCAAACACAGCTTTTTCTTCTGCTAGGATTTTGGTGAATATATGTGTCTTGAGATAAGCAGCCATCTGCTAGGACTTGTTGATGTTCTTTATCAGACAGCAGTTTCTCTGGTGAGGCAGCTTCCATGAGTGGGAAGGGGTAGATGAAGAGAGGGTGCAGATAAGGGATCTCCAGGATGCCTTCCCACAAGGGGTGCTAAATGCAGCGAGCAAGGGTGCCAAGTCTGGCGAAGGAGGGCTGCCCATGTGTTGGGTCTGCTAATTAGCACTATTTGAAAATAATTTTGACAAGACCACACAGGGAGAGCATGATGTTTCAAGTGTAGCTGGCCATTAAATAAACAGGAGCATTGAACTATATTTCCTTGGTGATTGTGAAAAATCTCCCAAAAGATGGACAGAGGCTGCTGAGAACCTTAGTCCTTTTCAGGAACCAGAAGGAAAAGCCCAGGCAACCTTCACTACCACACCCTGATTGCTACCAAATTGTTGAGTGTTCTCCATTCATTTCAGTATTTTTCATAAAATAGGAACTTTCATTATTAATATCTCAGCTCAGGAGAGAGAGATAGCTGGTGTCTCTCACATCCCTGTCCCTTCATAGCCACTGCCCTTGGAAGACCAAACAGGACCAAGTATGGACCTGGCTCACCGAGTTGGGAAGGTACTGGAAGGAGCATTAGTGAAGCAGGCTGGCCCCCTTCGGGCACTTGCTGTCTGCCCTCCCAATCTGGCCTCCCTGTGTCCCCTGCACCTTTGCTCTTTGACTTACACCAGTTCTGTGTCCTACTTCCATTCTGGCTTCCTCTGCAGTGTGATCTTTATGGTGTTTCTAACTCTCTTGCTTTCCTCCTTTCTCAGATGCAGTCCAAACCTTGACTCTACCTCGTAACTCATTACCACCTCCACCTGTGCTGTGGAATCTACAGGCAGGTGCTGGCCTTCCCTTCTGGAGACCACAACCAGCTCTCTGCTGCCCCCACCTGGTCCATAGCAGAACCTGCAGACGGTAACCTGGCAAACTGGTCCTTAAATCTATCGCGGCTTCACCAGTTTCCGGCATCAACTCGAATTTTGCTAATTTTATTTCACCATAGCCTGGCTTGACTTACATTAACAATGTTTAATGTTTAATGACCAAATTATGCTAACAAGTAAATGATCAAACTTAGGGGAAGCACTTTATTTTCTAAGGTAAGTGCAAACAGTGGTAGTACTGTGATCATTCTGAAAAATCTAGCCTAAAATGATGGCTTTTTTTTTTCTAATCACTAGAACACACTAAGTAAGTGTACAGTTATTCCAAAAAGCGACCACTTTTGTAACACTGATTTTTTTTTTCATTTCAGTTCAAATTTCCTATAATAGTAGTAACAGACGGTGGGGAGGAGGGGAAGAAGGAGGAAGAGGAGGAAAAGGAGATGACTCAGCTATAGTTCCCCTAACCCTCTTGGTTTGTGAAGCAGCTCAGAAACTTATTAGAATAAATTCCAGCATCCGAGACCACTGAGCTAACCATCCAACCACTCACACCCAAAGAAATAGTAGGAATGTAAGTTTGGACCTGATTCCTGCTCAGCTCTCCACCACAAGCCTCTGGCTAGACTCAGGTACACAGCAGACCCTCAGTGAGTACATAGGGAATAGATCAATGAATACGCATGTAATTCGTAGTGTTTTCTAAACCATACATTCATTCAGTGCACTATAAACACTTGTTATTTTATATAGTCTGGCAATATAACAGCACTTGCTTCTAATATGCAGATACTCAATAGTACAAGTGTTGTTCTCTCTCCTCCTTAGTTATTTCTATTAATGACTTCAACTCCATATTATACATTTAAAAGTAACCTAGGAGTGAGAAAAACATCTGTTTTCATAAACCATCAAAGAATTCCAGTGCTATGATTAAAAAATAAAAGGTCTGAAAATACATGTCTACATTTTTTCACCTTTTGAAAACAAAGCATTTCTCAAAAGAAATCCAATGCGGTTTTACAAATATTCTCTTGTCCATGAACTTGCACTGACATCCAGAAGGTATAATAATGGGGAAGTTGAGTTTGGTGGTCTCAGGCAGAATGGAACTGCAATGTAGGCTCAGTGGAAAATGATGCAATTTCCTTGCAAATCGAAACCACAATGAAATACCATCTTACGCCAGTTAGAATGGCGATCACTAAAAAGTCAGGAAACAACAGATGCTGGAGAGGATGTGGAGAAATAGAAACACTTTTATACTGTTGGTGGCAGTGTAAATTAGTTCAACCATTGTGGAAGACTCTGTGACAATTCCTCAAAGATCTAGAACCAGAAACACCATTTGACCCAGCAATCCCAATACTGGGTATATACTCAAAGGATTATAAATTATTCTACTATAAAGACACATGCACACGTATGTTTACTGCAGCACTATTTACAATGGCAAAGACTTGGAACCAACCCAAATACCCATCAATGATAGACTCGATAAAGAAAATGTGGCACATATACACCACAGAATACTATGCAACCATAAAAAGGAATGAGTTCATATCATTTGCAGGGACATGAATGAAGCTGGAAACCATCATTCTCAGCAAACTAACACAGGAACAGAAAACCAAACACTGCATGTTCTCACTCATAAATGGGAGTTGAACAATGAGAACACATGGACCCAGGGAGGGGAACATCACACACTGGGGCCTGTTGGGGGGTGGGGGATAAGGGGAGGGAGAGCATTAGGACAAATACCTAATGCATGCAAGACTCAAAATCTAGATGACAGGTTGTTGAGTGCAGCAAACCACCATGGCACATGTATACCTATGTAACAAACCTGCACATTCTACACATGTATCCCAGAACTTAAAGTAAAATTAAAAAAGAAAAAAAGAAAGTGATAAAATTTCTTTTGTAACGGAGAAAAATCACTTGGTTGTAAAGTCCAAATTAAGCACAATGTGGATAGATGTGTAAACACACACAAAATGGCAAAAAGTGATATGGAATGTCCTTTTATTTAATGATAAGCTCTCTCTCTATCACCCAACCTGGAGTACAATGCCATAATCATGGCTCACTGCCACCTCAATTTCCTGGGCTCAAGTGATCCTCCCACCTCAGCCTCCCAAGTAGCTGGCAATACATTTGCACACTACCACATCCAGTAGTTTTTTAATTTGTTGTTGAGTTAGGGTCTCACTATGTTGCCCAAGCTGGTCTCAAACTTCTGGCCTCAAGTGGTTCTCCCATCTCCCAAAGTGCTGGAATTACAGGCATGAGCCACCATGCCTGGCTTCATTTGGAATTTTTTATAGATTATATTGATAAACTCAAGATTGAAGTCTACACTCTTAGAAAGATAAAACCCAAAGACCCAGGACTACATGATGAGAGCAAAATTGTCCATGCTGCTTTGAAAAAGAGTCACATTAATACCAAGGCATTTTGATTAGTTGTGGAAAAACTAATCAAACAAGATAGAGATATATAATACGAATGGTACACTCTTATAAAGGAGATACAATAATTAATAAAGTGAAGGGTCCAAACATGAAAGCAGCCAAATATATAAAGCAAAAACTATTTAGAAGTCCAAGAACTTGATTTAAATTTAATTATAGTGGGAGACATCAACATATTCCTTTTAGAAGTGAATCAATATTATATTCATTTATCTACATTTGCTGATCATATACTGATCCTTATGTCTTTCAGTTAGAGAATTTTTTCATCTATCAATCAACCATTTACAAAATTTGATCATGAAGCTGGGCACGGTGGCTCATGCCTGTAATCCCAGCCCTTTGGGAGGCTAAGGCAGGCGGATCACAAGGTCAGGAGATCGAGACCATCCTGGCTAACATGGTGAAACCCCATCTCTACTAAAAATACAAAAAAAAATTAGCCGGGCGTGGTGGTAGGCGCCTGTAGTCCCAGCTACTCAGGAGGCTGAGGCAGGAGAATGGCAAGAACCTGGGAGGTGGAGCTTGCAGTGAGCCGAGATCACGCCAGTGGACTCCAGCCTGGGCAACAGAGCAAGACTCTGTCTAAAAAAAAAAAAATTTGATCATGAATTTGAACACAAAGAATGTTAAAACATATTTTAAAAAAAGGTTTAGGGCTGGGCATGGCGGCTCACGCCTGTAATCCCAGCACTTTGGAAGGCGGGTGGATCACCTGAGGTCAGGAGTTTGAGACCAGGCTGGCTAGCATGGTGAAACCTCGTCTCTATTAAAAATACCAAAAAAAGGGCCAGACGTAGTGGCTCACACCTGTTATCCCAGCACTTTGGGAGGCCGAGGCAGGCAAATCACCTGAGGTCAAGAGTTTGAGACCAGCTTGGCCAACATGGCGAAACCCAGACTCTGCTAACAATACAAAAATTAGCTGGGCATGGTGGCGTGTGCCTGTAATCCCAGCTACCCAGGAGTCTGAGGCAGGAGAATCGCTGGAACCTGGAAGTCAGAGGCTGCAGTGAGCCAAGATGGTGCCACTGCACTCTAGCCTGGGCAACAGAGCAAGACTCTGTCTCAAAAAAATAAATAAATAAATACAAATACAAAAAAAATTAGCCTGGCGTGGTGGTGCATGCCTATAGTCCTCTCTCCTTTTTTTAATTGACAAATAAAAACTGCATCTATTTTTGGGTACAATGTGGCAGTTTGATACACACATACAATGTGCAATGAGTAAATCAAGCTAATTAACATATCTACCACCTCACATGCTTATCATTTTTTTGTGGTAAGAACTTTGAAGTTGTCCAGGTGCCGTGGCTCACGCCTGCAATCCCAGTGCTTTGGGAGGCCAAGGTGGGAGGATCGCTTGAGCCCAGGAGTCTGAGACCAGCCTGGGCAACATAGGGAGAACCTGTCTTTATTTATAAAAATTAAAATAATTTTTGTTTTTGAGAGTCTCACTCTGTCACCCAGGCTGGAGTGCAGTGCCACAATCTAGGCTCACTGCAATCTCCACCTCCTCGGTTCAAGCAATTCTCCTGTCTCAGACTCCCATGTAGCTGGGATTACAGGCACCCACCACCATGCCTGGCTAATTTTTGTATTTTTAGTAGAGACAAGGTTTCACTATGTTGGCCAGGCTGATCTTGAACTCCTGATCTCAGGTGATCTGCCCACCTCGGCCCCCAAAGTGCTGGGATTATAGGCATGAGCCACCACACCCAGCCTAAAATAAAAATTTTAAAAAGAACTTTTAAGTTCTACTCTCTCAGCAGTTTTTAGGTATACATTATGTCATCATTAACTACAGTCACCACGCTGCACAATAGGTCTCCAGAACTTACTCCTCCTATCTAACTAAAACCTTGTGCCCTTTGACCAATATCTCCTCTTTCTGCCCCATTCCATTTCTTCCCCAGCAACCCACCATTCTCCTCTCTGTGTCTATGAGTTCAACTTTTTTTGGATTCCACATATAAGTGAGATCATGCACGATTTGTCTTTCTGTGCCTGGCTCATTTCACTTAACACGATGTCCTCCAGGTTCATCTACGTTGTCACAAATGATAGAACTTTCTTCTTGTTTAAGGCTAAATAGTATTCCACAGTGTATACATACCACATTTGCTTTATCCATTCATCTGTTGATGGACACTCAGGTCGATTCCATATCTTGACCATTGTGCATAATGCTACAGTGAGCATGGGGGTGCAGAGATCTCTTTGACACTGATTTTATTTCCATTCAATATATACACCCAGAAGTTCACCCCCTGACTTTCTACATATTATTTTACTTCATGATTTTCAGATAAAATTAAGTATGACTCAATTTCCTCTAACTCCTCTCCACTTCAAAGTCTGTCTTCTGGCCAGATTCAGTGGCTCATGCCTATAATCCCAGCACTTTTGGAGGCTGAGGCAGGCAGATCACTTGAGGCCAGGAGTTCAAGACCAGCCTGGCCAACATGGTGAGACCCCATCTCTACTAAAAATACCAAATTAACCAGGTATGGTGGTGCATGCCTGTAATCCCAGCTACTCGGGAGGCTGAGGCAGGAGAATTGCTTGAATCCTGGGCAGCGGATATTGTAGGTGAGCAGAGATCACACCACTGCACTCCAGCCTGGGCGACAAGAGTGAAACTCCATCTAAAAAAAAAAAAAAAAAAACTTAGCCGGGTGTGATGGTGCACGCCTCTAATCCCAGCTACTCAGGAGACTGAGACATGAGAATCACTTGAATCCGGGAGGTGGAGACTGCAGGGAGCCGAGATCATGACACTGCACTCCAGTCTGGGTGACAGAGCAAGACTCTGTCTCAAAAAAAATTTTTTTTAAGTACCTTTTTCACCTAGAGTTGCCTCCCACTTTTCTCACATATTGCAGAAAGATGTATTCATTTATTTATTCAACAAATATTTAATCGGGCCCCTACCATGTGCCAGAAGCCAAGGATACTGTGATGACCAGGCAAGAGGTCTCTGCTGTAATGAAGCTTATACGTTGGTGAAGAGAGACAGGCAGTACACACCTGTGATGATCAATGCAATGTAATGCAATGTAATGATGGAAAAACAGGTATTGTAATGAATGTTGAATGGCTACTTTGGACCGGACGGTTAGGGAAGGACTTCGGAATTTAAAGTGAGAGCTGGGTAAGACAACAGATTCAGCCAAGTAAGAAGCTGAGGGAAGGGCTCTGCAGGAAGACGGGCTAGTTAGAGGAAGGCCAGGCCACACGACCATCTTAACAGCTCTGAGAAAATGCAAGATGTGCAAACGGCAGTGGGGAAGAATGCAGGAGTTACGGCAGAAGAAACAGGCCATAGGCTGGCCCTGGAGGGCTTTAGAGGACAAGGTAAAGAAAGTAGATGCTATTCCAAGTGCAAAGTGAGGCCATTTTTCCTCCCTCCAATACTGAGTTTCCCCCACTTTTGTCCTGGATCTAAATTTGCCTCCAACAAATCTTCTGTGTCTTCCATTTCTTCCCTCTCCCATCTGTCCTTCTCCCCAATGCAAATATGTTTTACAATCTCTCATCCATTACAAGAACAACCTTGCGTTGATTCTGCTACTCACTCCACATCTCATTTATACTCATCTGCACTAAATTTCTTAAAAAGTACCCTCGTGATAGCAAACGCATAGACTGCTTATTACAGGCCAGGCTCTGTGCTGGGAGCTTTCTGTTTCTGAACTCCTTCCATCCTTCTAACAGCCCTACGAAGTGGTTATCATCATGATCTCCATTTTACAGAAACTAAGGCCACATAGTAACTTGTCCAAGGTCACCCAGCAAGCAAGTGCCGACCCCAAGACCCACATTGAAACACTCTAGCACCTGAGTCCCTGCCCTTCCCCTTTGGTTTGGACTTGATACCCCACCTCCCTGGGGCGTGCTGTTGCCCTCACACTTTGGAATCAGGCTTTTGCCTCCTCAGGTTTCTTGAGCAAGTTTCTTGAGTACATGATTGTCCTTTACTTCTCCACCTTCCTCAACTTCTCTATAGACTTGTTATTGAATACCTTCTCCATGGTGGAATTCGCCCCTCTTGTACTTCCTCAGAAGCTCACATTTAACCCTCTCCCCGCTCCCCCAAAACTATCCCCTTTCCAGAAACCAGCATCCCCAGCCTGTGCCTCAATGCAGCTGCTTTCTCACTTGCTGTGTTCTCCCCTGGATTCCCAGCTCCCAAACAGCTTCCCTACCACTGTTGTGAATCACCCTGAAGCCCAGCTCTGGCCAGCAGCCTGCTCAGAAATCTGCAATGGTTTCACATTTCCTCTAGAGCAAAGTCCAGATGCCTTTAGCCTGGTCACAACCTGCCTTTCCAAATTAATTTGTCATGAGTCAGCTTCATGTAACCTGACATGAACCCTCACTATTCTCATAAATGTCAAGTGCTCTCCATTCTCCTTGCTCTTCTCTCCACCTGGAATGGCACCCCCAATCTCTAAGTGGCCAGATACTGCCATGTTCAAAGGCCAAGTTCAAATACCCTTTCTCTAATGATGCAGCAGAAAGTAGTATTTCTATTCTTTTAAATCTTTAACCAGGAAAACCAAATGGGGAGGACCCATAGGAAACCCGAGTGTCTGGCTTATACCACAGCTATGGTTTGAATGTGTACCTTCCAAAACTCAGGAGTTACCAGTGAGATAGTATTAAGAGGCAGGGCTTCAAGAGGTGATTAGGCATGAGGGCCCTTCCCTCATGAATGAAATTAGGTGTGCTTCTAAAGGGAATTGATAAATAGAGTTTTTCCAGCTGGGCGTGGTGACTCATGCCTGTAATCCCAGCACTTTGGGAGGCCGAGGCGGGTGGATCACCAGGTCAGGAGACCAAGACCATCCTGGCTAACACGGTGAAACCCCATCTGTACTAAAACATACAAAAAAATTAGCTGGGCATGGTGGCGGGTGCCTGTAGTCCCAGCTACTCAGGAGACTGACACAGGAGAATGGCATGAACCCAGGAGACTGGAGCTTGCAGTGAGCCGAGATTGTGCCACTGCACTCCAGCCTGGGAGACAGAGCAAGACTCTGTCTCAAAAAAAAAAAAGAGAGTTTTTCCTCTTTTGCCCTTCTACCTTCTGCCGTATGAGGACACAGTGTTCCTCTCCTCTGGAGGCACCATACATGAAGCAGAAACTGAACTTTCATCCAACAACCAAATTGCTGGTGTCTTGATCTTGGACTTCCCAGTCACCAGAACCATGAGAAATAAATTGTTTTGTAAATTACTCAGTTTCAGGTAATTTTAATAGCAGCACAGAACAGACTAAGACACTCACTTAACATCTTTGCTACATTTTCATGATGAATATGCCTTTCTTCCACAATCAGATTATATGATCCTTGAAGTCTGATTTTTCTCTTCATCCCTTTGGCATTTTGCCCAAGAATGCACTTAATATTTGCTGACTGATTAAGATGTACATACAGCAATATATGAAATGCACATAATTTCTCTCTTTCCTGAATGATTCTTCCTCCTCACTCTGAAGGAGCAGGCTTATATCTGAAATCCCTTTGAAATGAACTTGCTGTGGCTCATCAGCATATTTTGATGTCCACAGTAGATTTATGGGCAACTCCTTCTTTCCATAGAAATGATGTTGCTGCCTTCCTCTCCCTGCAAATGAGGACTGGGACTACCATCCATTGCACTCTCCTGGCCCAGTTGAAGATCCTGTATAAACAGTCTCCAGGCAGTCACAGTTTGGATTACAAGATCTTCAGGGTCTTTACAGGCAACATTCCTGTCTTCTTGAGTTAAATCTTAAGTTCCTGGCATCAGACAGGAAGCCATGTAGATACAAAATTATAGAAGACCAGTGCTGGAGTCTTAGGTATCAAATAGACCAGCTCCCTCACAAATGGGGATCCTGAAATCTGGAAAATCGAAATTATTTGCCCTGAGCTTTAGGCTTTCAACAAATATTTAGCAATGTATTATTGGCAATTTTCACTGTGCTAGGTGAGAGGGCTACTGTGATGGAAAAGATAGACCCTACAGTCCTGCATCCATGATGTTGACTGTCTAGTGGGAAAAGAAACTAATCAAAAACAATTTTTAATAAAATGACAAGTGTTCTGATATGTAAAGTATTGGTGTCTATGGGAAAATACAAACTGCATGTGGAAGTAAAAGATGGTCTACATAAAGAATGAGTAAAGACCATTCAACCCAAAGGAAGAAGGAAGTCTCTAGTTATCTAGTGAGATGTGGGCCAGACAGAAAATCTATGAATTTCTGTCTCTCTCACTCTGTTTTTAACTCTAGCTCTGTTTTCTACTAACTCTCCTCTTCTAATTTTCTATGACATTCCAACTACCCTTCCATTTTCCCCACCTGTCTCCTCTCCTGCCTTCCCTTTCTCCTTTCTTCTCCTTCTAGCCCTTCCCACTCAGCTTGCCTTATGACCTCCATCTACTCACTTGAGCACTTAAAAACCCTTCCACTATTTAATTCTGCTGGGTTTTGGTGCACTGAGAGTAAAAACAGAACCTTCATCCTCCAACATGTGCATTCATGCTTGCCTTCATTCATTCTGCAACACTTGCTGCCAGCTATATGTTCCCAGGAGGAGGAGGAGGGGGAGGGGGAGGGGGAGGGGGAGGGGGAAAGGAAGGGGAGGGGGATGGGGAAGAGGTACCAATAGGGTGAGTAAGAACCCAGCCAAGTAGAGGTCTGCTTCTCAGTGAAGGTGCTCTGGCTGCAGAAACAGATGTGCTAAGGCCAGAAGCTCCAGTACTTTGAAGGAACAGAGAACTTATAGAGTTAAGTCAAGAAGAAAACTGCAGTGGACCCAGCAAGGTCAGTGGAGGCTGGATGGAGGAGACCAGTGGCCCAGGAGCTGTGGGTACTTCTGTCATTCTTATTCACCAGGAACCTAATTTCCTTGGGTGGCCCTTCTACCAGAGAACAGGAACATGCACTTTTCCCTATAGAAATAGTTGGGATTATTAACAAGAAAATGTACTGTAAGGGCTTTAGTAGGATGATGGCTAAAGGAAGTGTGTGTGTGTCTCTCTCTCCACACCAACCACACAACTTTTTTCCCCTCACCTCTAATAGCTGAAAAAGAGGGTCAGTGTCTGGATTCCTCTGGGCATGGAACTTGTTGAGTTTTTTAAAATATCTCCAAACCTAAGATTTAATTTTTTCAATTCCCCTCTACAGCTTTAAATCAATTTCAGAATGCCAGTTACTTATGGAAGACACATTTCAACAATTTTCTATGAAGAGCCCAAAGAAAAGACACTGAAATCAGCCAATTTCTTCTGATCATGATAGTTGTGCTAATGGAATTTTTTCCCAATAATTTCTTAGTTTTTCAATGTCATTCTTTAGGCCCTGCCCAAGTAAAATATAATTTTTAAGTGATATGAGGAAATAACTGTCTAAGAGATTTTGGCAAAATGAAATAAAATACCTAAAATGATTTGAGAACAAGAATCGTGCAAAATTCTTGTCTCTGTCTCTTTGAAGTAATAATTTGAGATAATGTCTCTATATTCCTAAGAGAAAATATAGATGAAAATAAAATCATTTCTTAATACACCATTCTGCTTTGGGAAAATGTAATAAAACATTATATGTAAGTCATCTTGAGGTGATTTAGAAATCATTTATTTTTGAAGTATTTGAAACCTTTTAAGTCTTGGCATGGGAAAGGCAGGGATGATGAATTCAGCGAAAAAAAGAAAAAGAAACAGAAGCCGTGGAGTGGAGTGGTGGAGAGAAAAGGGCTTGCCCAGACGGGAGGCTGTGCGCACACGGTCAAAATGTGAAGCTCTAGATTGACAAGAGCTTCTCTTGCTGGGGTCTGGCGGCTTCCAGCTCTGGAGTTCTGGGCTTCTGAGCTCAGAGATCACGATCCTCTAACTGCATTGTCTCTTTAAAACAAAATCTCTCTAAGGCCAGTTTAACGATGAAATTAACAATGATTTAGAGGTCGTGACAAACACTTCTAAAAAACAAACCACTTAAAAAATCTGCGGACTGCATGAAGCTCAGGTTCGGGTTCCCCGTTACCCTGTGAATTCTCTGACCTTTCCCACCTCATTTTCTTGTTTCATGGAAGTCTCTCGAGCCAGGAAAATTAGAGCAGTCCCAAGGCTTGAAGGCGAACACGCTAGGTGCAGCCGTTTGCAAAGAATATTAATTCTACTAATCCTAAACCACCCTCCACACACAGGCAAATGGAATTTTGGTGTTCGCAAAACTTGATTTGATTTTTATCACTGCTATTTCTGTTCAGGACACTGATAGTAATACTACAAAAAACATTTTAAGGACTACAGTTAAAGGACTGCAGTTAAAGTTGGCATGTTATCTACCTATTTAACATTTGGAGGCAGTAACTGGGAAAACACTTACTTCATAAACCCAAACTTGTCATAATAATAAAATGATGATGAGAATTACCATTTCAGTCTTTCATTCCTACCTCGTTCTCAATTCAGGAAGCGGAAAAAGTTCTTTTAGAGGTGTTTAAAAGAAAGCAAGAAAAACACAGACACAATGCATTTTTCTCAATTGACTTTCAGCTAAAACATGGATCGCTGTTTAGTGTGAAAAAGAAAAAAGCAAAACTTTACTCATGGAATAGGGAAATTTAGATTATTGTTTTTAAAACTTTAAGAAAGCAGTGCACTCCGGGTTGAGAAAGACACTGCTAACTGTTTTCATCAGGCAGGTGCTGTGTGTATCAACGTGTTTGGGTGTTCAATCATTGACCTTTATCAGATGGGCTGGAAAGTAGGGATTCTGGCAGGTCACTCTGTCAAAGATATATCTGTGCCTGCTATTTTTCAGCCTAAAGAGAAATTGCCTTTTTGTGTTATCTAAAGCTTCATCCTCATTATATCCTGATATATTTTAAATAGTTATTTCTTAGTTCTTTCTTTCGTGATAGTTTTTCAATAAGCTACTGGTTTCTGTCACAGATAATAAACTAGAAATCATGTCAGTATCAATGTTCAGTTCTTAATTTATATTACTTGGAACTATGGTAATGGTATCCTTGTTTATTTGCTTTTACAGAAGGCTGACCTTCTCCTAGTAACCTATAAAAGCAGAGTTCACTTCCAACAGGTGGTAATGTGAGTTTTCAGCATGTCTTGTGATTTAAATACAGTTTTCTCCATGGAATCTATAATTTCTCAAGTCTAAGTCACCACTTCAGTCTTTTCTTTTTGACTTCTAAGTATGCTTACCTTTACTCACCTAGCAAGAATGTGATGTACCTGGAATGGCATCAAAGTCTATATAACAAAGGGCAGTGAAAATGCTGCTAAAATGCATCCAAGATCCCTCATAGAAAGAATATCTTTAAACAACAAGGTCCGGGGCAGAGGGACTCAAAAACCACCACCACCAAAGGAAGCCGATACCGAATAATAGCACTTCAATAGAAAAATGACATGCTCAATGTTCCCTTTTGAATTAACTCATTTCGCCTTTGTGTAATTATTATCTTATCCCTTCACTCTCAGGAACAACAGGTGCTTTGTTTTATAGCATAGCCATAAAGTAGGTACAACCAAAACTTGCAATGTGTGTTGCTCTTGCACTGTTCCCTAATTGTTCTATGTGTAAGGTTTTTCCTCCAACAAGATTGTCATCTCCTTGAATATAAAGCTGTACTTTGTGGGGCCACTGTTAGGCACCAACCACGGTTCTGGGGACACAGTGAAAGCTCAAACAAAAAGAATGCATGGAATTGAATGAGGCAAGAGGGCACACCTAACTCCTATGTCTGTGATTGATTTGTTTCATAATCCAAAGAAAATTCGTTCATGCTTCAATTATTATGGGCAGTTAATATTTAAAAAAATTGAACAAAAGGTGCCAGCCCTTCTGAGAGAACTGTTTGAGTCAATGCTAGTCAAGTTCTTATTAAATGTACTGGGCAAAGTGCTGACAATAGGACTACTTTCTAGAAATCTCAGTTGATCTCAGCAGAAAAAGAGATTGTGAAATAAAAGTGATGAATAGATAAATATGAACATGATCAATATGAATGGGACTTTGAAGTACCAACCTACATGAAGATCTATAGGCCATTAATTAATAAATTAGCTAATTTCTAAACCATCTCCTTACTGTAGTGAAGACAATCTCAGTGCCATTCCAGGCATTATATGAAATACCCTATTTTTGTTTTCACACGCAATTAAATAATCACCAAAAAGAAAGCTGAGGCTCAAAGAGGCAAGCAATGTATCCAAGAGCATTTAGCCAAATCTCACCTTACCAAGAAACCAGCTCAAGCCCTCCATGTAATAGACTAGAATAATGACACAGATAACTTAAGCAGCTTACAGTGAACTCGGGCTTAACTATTCCTAGAATCAGGTCTCCTGAGTTAGAGTTTAAGCATGCTTTCCACTACATAGAATAAACAGTGACTTAATTTACTAGCTGCACAAAAGTTTAACAAGAGTTTTCCAGACGAGCATGGGAACGATCCACAATTTTTCTTATAAACAAAATTCTTCGTTTAATACATGCTAAAGACTTCTAAAACTCTTCTTTCCCACTAATTCTGAAGAGAAACTAAGAAGCTAAGAAGCAGTGCAGTTGTAACTCAGCTCTGCCTCTCCCCCTTTCTCAGAAAGAGGGGCAGAACCTCCCAGAACTTCCTCATGGTACACCTTCTGTTGCTGCTGCCACTTTCTCGCCTGTGGGCCTCTCTTCTCTTCATCTCACACCGTGTGGATTTGCTGGTGCAGGGTAGAGGGATGATGAGGTAGAAAGAATTGGCAGCAGGAGTCCCAGGCAGTAGAGCACAGATATTGAGCTGGGCCCAAGACCCAGACAGACCTGGCTTTGTATCCTGATTCTTTCATTTCCCCACTACTGATTAGAGGCATGTTATTTAACCTCTGTTTCCTCCCCATTTAATAATGGTACCTACCCCAAGGGTTGGTGTAAAGAGGAAAGGAAATGATCAGTTCTTGGTCAGTATTAACCATGATTATTTTCCGAAACTGGAAAATAAACCTATATTGTTGCACATAAACCAAATACAGGAAAAGAAATGATGAAACTTCGACTTCTGTGATAGGTGGCAAGAGAGTTTATAATCACCCGGTTTATACCAGCAAGGCCATATTGATTGTGAAAATATCTAAATATTTTCACCAGTTGATAGAGTCACTAAGTTGAGTCTCTTGAGCGCCCTCCTGTGTCATCCCAGTGGCAGTGGCCCCTCTGCAAGACTGCCTCCTTCACCTCACTCTAGCAATAGTTAATACATTCACACCTGGCCGAGTGGTGGCTGAATGGTGGGGGACACACAGGACCCTGCTGTGTGCCACTGGCCAGCATGCCTTCTAATTGGTTTTGGTGCCTGATACTTGGTAATTTATAAAGAAAAGAGGTTTAATTGACCCATAGTTCCACATGGCTGGGAAGGCCTCAGGAAACTTAATCATGGCAAAAGGCAAAGGGGAAACAAGGCATGTCTTACACAGCAGCAGGAGAGAGAGGGAGAGAAAGGGGAACTGCCAAAGACTTTTAAACCATCAGCTCTCGTGAGAACTCACTCACTATCACGAGAACAGCATGGGGGAAACCACGCCCATGATCTAAACTCTTTCCATCAGGTCCCTCCCTGGACACGTGGGGATTACAGTCTGAGATAAGATTTGGGTAGGGACACAGAGCCAAACCATATCAGTGCTCAAACAGGCCATAGAGCCAAAACATATCACTGCTCAAATAGGCTGTGCACATAACTATTGTGAATATTAGTTTGTCCTGGGAATAATTATTTTGTGACATTCAGCAGTCTTAAGCACCAAAATAAAAGCTATGCTCTTGGGAACAAAGTGAGGGCTTGTGCAACCTGTGTGTGCATTAGGAAACAGGACATAAGACTTCTTCCTCTGATTAGAAGCCACCCCTCACCAGGAGATGTACCTTGGGGAATAGAATGCAGCTAAACTTTACCCTCCACTTGCCTCTCATCTGGACACCCTGGTGCAAAGCATGGCCTTCTAGGCAATTGTCCACTTCCCACCTGCATCTCCTGAATAAAATACTGCAAAATGGAAACGATACCAAGCTGCAAATCCAACAAAGTCTGGTTTTCCCCATGATATCCACATGGTGCTTTCAAAACACGAAATTGTAAGAATTTTCTAAATAATTGTATTATGTTTTTTAAATTGTATTATAATTTTTAAAACAATTTTACCGTTTTGGGGACACATCTCATCCTATTCTGTTTAGTGACTACTGCATTCGCTCTTTTAAAGTCATCCCAGTATTGGTCAATTTTAAGTTCACATTAGAATCATCTGGGAAGCTTTTATTTAAAAATACTGATGCCTGAACCGAACTCCTAATCAATTAAATCAGAATGTATGGAAGTGGAGTCCAAGCATCAGCATATATTTTCAAGCTCCCCAGAGTATCTAATGAGTGCCAAAGGTTTAAAACTACTGTCCTACAAATGCTAGAGTCATTTATAAATGAGGCAGTGTATTGGGGCTTACCACTGTGTGTGCACATATATGTGATATCTTTCTTTGTATTTATAAATATTTATTGTGAGTTAAATATACATACTGAAGAGTCTACATAACATATACGTATGCTTTAAAAAAAAAATAAGAAAAAGAACACCAATATGTTGTCCACCCAACCAAAGATCTAGCAAATGAAAGTACTTCTAAACAAAATATTTTTGCTTCTGCCTGTTTCGAATTTTAATGGCTGGACTCCTACTATACGTATTGTGCTGAGACTTGGTATTTTGTGCTTAAAATTTTAATGAGTTTTACATATTTTTCATTTAACCCTCACAACAACCCCATGAATAAAGTTTTGCAGATGGGGAAACTGAGGTTTGAAAGGGCCAATAGTTTGACAAGAGTCACTTTCTAACAGGTGGCAGAAGTTGAGTTAGAACATAGAACTGTCCCTCTCAAAAGCTTAGCCACTGAACTGGCCTGAAACTAACCACTGTACTGAACTTACTGCAAAATCATGAAGAAGAAATAAAGTCACTGCCTCACAAAATTAAAAGTTTAGGAACACAATTGTACCCTTTCCCATTGCCCAAACTCTGCTGTATTCACTGAAGTTGCCAGCCCAAGTCGTACAGTCCTATGGAGTTATTAGGAATTTTACATTTTCCTATAGAAATGATTTGTTCAATTCTTCTGCCAGACGAGCACATGTAAAGAATGTCCATTCTGATTTCTCTGAAACTATTGAATTCTAAAGTGCTAATCTGATGACTATACCAACATATCTATTTTAAGATGGACATAAAATGGACATACGTTAAGTGCTAGCAATTCCTGTGATCTTTTTACTATATTAAATAAAGATATCTTTCACACAAGCAACTGTCAGTAGTAATGTTTTACTTTAAAGACTATTATGCCTGATAGTTCCTTCTGTTTTTATACCTTTTGCCTCCTTAATTTGGCTTTAATGATCAGTCATAATCTGCTATGAATTTTAGGGATAAGCAGTTGAATGAATGTGTACATCACATACATTCATTTTCTATTCTTTTTTCAGTTTAGTTTAAAGTCACACTGTAGACCTTTAGATTGTTGTTTTGAATA
The DNA here is from genome assembly GCF_002776525.5 of Piliocolobus tephrosceles. NCBI lineage: Eukaryota > Metazoa > Chordata > Mammalia > Primates > Cercopithecidae > Piliocolobus > Piliocolobus tephrosceles. The sequence goes on along the minus strand of NC_045438.1, from coordinate 52,825,903 downwards.
GAAAGCTCTCGGTGAGACTGGAGTGTTATTACAGAAGACACTGCCTGGTGATTACTCCTATTAAGGGTCTAATTCCCAGATGGTACCCACAGTGAGGGAGTGGAACCTTCTTGCAGAGGCTGACTCATGGAATCCTATAGATAAATCGGAACGCCAATTCATTAGCATTCATTAACCATGAGAAACTCAATGGTAAAAGGCCATGAGAAACTCAATCCTATAAAGGACTGGAGATTTGCATTATTGGACAATCAAATGGGAAACCACTTTATGAATGGAACTTTGCAGGAGAAACAACGGAACCAGAAAAGTGGGGAGCTCTTGGCTGACTCCCAGTAGGAAAGACCTGCCACTGGGATAGTCATCTCCTCTAATGGTTAATACTTGCCTTAGCAGGCCGGGCACAGTGGCTCATGCCTGTAATCCCAGCACTTTGGGAGGCTTAGGTGGGCGGATCAACTGAGTCAGGGGTTCGACACCAGCCTGGCCAACATAGTGAAATACCGTTTCTACTAAAAATACAAAATTAGCTGGGCATGGTGGTGCATGTCTGTAATCCCAGCTACTCGGGAGGCTGAGGCAGGAGAATCACTTGAACCCAGGAGGCAGAGGTTGTGGTGAGCCAACATCATGCTACTGCACTCCAGCCTGGACAACAAGATAGAAACCCGGTCTCAAAAACAAACAAGCAAACAAAAAAACTTGCCGTAGCATATCTTGGTTTAGTCTCCTTGAGCTTCCTTCCTCTAAGCCTTAGCCTGGCCATCTTCAGGAAAGCCTGTTCTTGCTTATCTATGCCTACATGTAATATGATATTTAAAACTTGGATTTAGACTCAAACTTGGGTGCTTTACCAGCTCTGTGATCTTAGTTAGACATATGAATCTTCTAAGGCACAGCTTCCTTATCTGTAAAGCAAGACAAATACTCTCTTCCCACAGGTGTGTGGGAGGATTAAATGAGATAACTTTGATACATTTAGAACAGTTATGCACCAAACTCTATTCTAAAGGCTGCTGTTTATTTTATGAAGTCAATATCATCATTTTGTTTTCCATTCCACATAACAGTTGGATGCCAATATGAAGTGTATATTTATAACTGGGAATCAACTATTTTTACTGAATGAGGAATATTTATGAGAATGATTTTAACCAAAAAAGCAAACAATAGCACTGGTGTGCTGTGTGTGAGTGAGAACAGCTCAGGAATACCAGAAGGGAAAAGGATTTCAGAATCAGTAAGTATTTTTGTGAGCTATTTCACAAAAATGACATGAAAGAAAATATTTAGAGATACGGAAAAGGTCAAACTAACCTGAAACTCAGTTTTATTGACAAAAGTTTAAGTTACCTTTAGTATATTTCATCATCCAATAATCAGGACCATCAATAAATATTTACTGAGTGCCTACTGCAGTCAAGACACTGCAGTGTGGGCTGCAGTTAATGTCCAGATGATGGGAGAATTGCTTAGAAGTACAAGGTACCTTTCTTGGGTGACTAAAATCTAATTGGAGAGTCAGGCATAGCATAAAAATAAATCTATAAAAGAAAAATCAGTAAACAAAACTAGCCTACAAAATTTTCCAGTGTTTTTTGGGATGCACTTATATGGCTTTAAATTTTAAAAATATTTTGAAATATAGAGCTTAAAAGAGTGAACAACTCTGGTTTTTTTTTTTTTTTTTTTTTTGCCAGAACCTTACTAGAGGAAGATATTAGATTGGATGATACGAAAATGTCAATATTTAACTATTTTTTACATCCAAAAAAAACCCCAAAATTTCATGTGGTTCAACCTTGATTTCAGTAAGCTATTTTTGAAAGTTGGATACATGTTGAAATATGAGTAACATTTGCAGTCCATCTACTCTGGACTCATGCTAATTCCTTCCGGGGCCTTTTCAGATTCCAGATAGATTTGCAGGAAAAAATGCATAATATTTAAACTGAGGGACTGGAAAATTCGCATGAAAAGTTCACCAGTGTTATGGAAAATTTCACCCAACACATTTTGTAAAGAACAAAAACCTAAACACACATGGTAGATCCACTTCAGTAAACCATGTTAGTGCAGCAACATTATCCAACAATAAAATTTAAGAACAATTTTCTCCCCAAGGGACTCATTTTCCTTAGAAAATTATGCAAAATGTGAACAACTGTGAAATACAATTGTCACCCAAAATATTTAACTTAACAAAAAATTGAAAGCTGTTACAATGTAATATAATTTACAATGACTAAAATATTAATTTTAATGGGTAGTACCCATAAAAGTTATCTAGTTTAATTTCCCTTTTTCATTGGTGCTGTGGGTCTTAAATTTATATTTTGCTACATCTTTTTAAAACAATTTTAAATTCCCACACATTAAATTTCTCTACAACTGTCTATCTAAATCAGAGTTTTTAATAATAAAGACATGTGATGCCCCTGTATGAATAGACAGAGAAAAAATTAAAACAAACAAAAAATGTATTCCCCCTGTGTAAGATATAGACGTTTATTATCATTGAAGACTTGTTTGGCTAACTTTACAGTCCAAAAATTCTCCAATTTGAAAGATTGTCATTATAAATTAAAATCTCTGAAAACCTCCAGACCATGTATCAAGTCTTTGAAGATATCAACATTGTGCCCACATATATCCCATAGCCTTGCCTTGGTATCACCTTTTGAGACACAAATGCTCTTTCTATGGCATGTGCTTTTATCCTGATGTGTGAGGCCTTGGTCTGATAACCTCCTTACATAGTCATCTTAATATTCAGTTGTCCAAGGGAAAGTTAATAGAGTAGAAAAAATTAAAACTTACCTTCTTTGGTAGCTACAGAATATAATTCACAATCAAAAGGATTGGTATCAGATTTTGGAGATATTTGAGGCTCTGCGATTATTTTTCTGACTGCTTAGAACCTTAGAATCTACCAAAATAAAATCTATTAATCAAATATTTTTTTTGGACTAAGCTTACACAGTTTGTTCAGGCATTGGTAGCATGTCTGGAAGAGTCATCTCTGCTTTTGGGAAAATTACGCTAACTGAAAGAAAGCACAAAACAATCGTCTCAAAACCGTCAGTAATGTTTCTAAAGGATGTCAAATGTGCACTTCACAGTGAGGGAAAATGTTGACCAATACTGTTGTTTGTGATAAATACATTACATCCTAGTGAAAATGTGGTGTAGCAGGTAACAAGTTTCCATTCTGTGCACTAGAACTGAAAAACTGTACCTAGAAAGGATATTCTGAAAAATACTAATTATAGGGACAAAGCCTTAATATTCTTAATACAAAGAGTCTATTTTAAAAATGGAACATGTGAACAGAAAAACTAATAAAAGATTTACAAAGGACAAAATAATGGAGACCAGTAAACATAATTTTTAAAGGTCACTGTTAATTGGAGAATTTCAGATTTTTAAAACTGTGTGCTATCAGGTTTTAAATATTTATGGCGGTAATAATGTAGGAAGTAAGCATTCTCAAACACTGCTGGCAGAAGCATAAAATATTACAACCTTCCTAGAGCAGTATGACTTTATTCAAAATCTTAAAATACTCAAGGGAAAAAAAGAGCTTCCCTTCATCTGCAGTTCAAAATAATATAACTTAAAACTATATTATTCCTAGGCCTATATATAACAAGACATCTTCAAAATGTTGCCTTCTTATGCATGAATATGATGTAATTCTACTTATTTAGATCTTTAATATTTCTCAAGAAAATTTTTCCTCTAATAAGTTTTTCTACATCTTATGTTAGATTTATTTTCTAACGTTATTGTGTTTTTTCTGGTATAGTGAAATGACATTGACTTTTGTATATTAATTTTATATGCGGCCCTCTTGCTGCACTCTCCTACAATTTCTAATAATTTATCTGAAGATTCTTTGGAGTTTTTTATGTAGATGTATATATCATCTGAAAATAATTAGTTTCATTTCTTCCTTTTCAATCCTTATATCTGACTCTATAGTTCTCTAAATTTTTGTCATATATATTTTGAGGCAGCTTAATTGGGTATGTATACATGTTTAGAATGGATATTTCTTGGTGAATTGAAACTTTAACCTTATGACTTCCTCTATTACTATAATGTTTTTTATCTAAACATGAGCTTTATCTGATACTAATACAAATGCACCTGCTTTCCTTTGTCAATATCTGCAGATTTTTCCATCTTTTAATTTTCTGATTACGTGTATATGCTTTAGGTATGTCCACACGAAAAGCATATATCCAAATTTTAAAAATCTCATTTAATAGTTCCTTTCTTTCAACTGGCAAATTTAACCTATTTATAGTTATTGTGATAGTGATACATTTATACATCTTTCTACTATTTTATTTTACTGTTTCAATTTGATTCAGGATTTCTATTTCTTTTTAATGCCTTCTAATTCTTAAAACTTCTGTGTTGATACCTTCCCCCAGCAAGTCAAGAATTGAGCCCAATCTCACATCCCTTGGCTTTCTCCCATGTTTTCATCAACCCCCTTACTGTTGATACAATCTAGAATTTTAAGTTTGAATAATATTAATGAAGTTTTCCTTTTTATAGTCTTTGGTATTTCCCATATTTTTATGTCAACAAACTTTACTAAGTCATTTGACTGTCTTTATTTCAAAGCATCTCGTGTGTGTGTGAAGGTGGAAAGTCTTGGGTACCAAAAAAATCGCAGTTGATCATTCCCTTCCCCATTAAATACCCACTCCTGTCGGTGCTTCATTTCCAGCTCCCTGCAGCCTGGCAGCATTAGAGGAAGATTTTTTTTTCCCCAGCTCATTTTTTTTTTTCTTCAACTGCCTACTGGCAGACAACTCCTCACTGCCTGGACTTCGCCTCTGAGGACAGCCTTCTGGGCTACAGCTCTGGGAACAGACATCAAATGTCCTGGGACAAAAGCCGAACTCCAAAAACTCTATTTGATCACTCCACAGCCACACCTGAGGCCTCTGTCCCCAGCTGCAGCCACCACCCCAACACACACACCTACACACTAATGCAAAACAATTCTCCCAGATTTTTCTGAATCTTGATGTTTTCCTTCTATAATTTTTCCAGATGTGACAGATGAGAACCAGTAGTCTCAGCTAGTTCAGCATCTTGTAAGAACTCAAACCTTAAAAATATGTATATATAAGAATATACCTCACTGAATCTTTATAATATTAAAACATCATTTTTATTTTTTAAAATTCCTGAGTAGGGTTTTCAAGAAATAGTTTGATATATTCATAGGATAGAAAAAAAATGTAGCCATTAAATTACATTGTAGAAAAAAATGTCAAATGATGTGGGAAAATAATCTTGATATACTGATAAAGGAAAAAAGTTAGTTTACAAAATAGGATTACAATATGACTTGAGTTCTCGTTATAGATATACACAAACACATGTTCACACAAAAATCAATATTATAGAGCACGTATTTAAAAATGTCAAAACCAGGCTGGGCATGGTGGCTCACCTCTGTAATCCTAGCACTTTGGGAGGCAGAGGTGGGTGGATCACTTGAGGTCAGGAGTTTGAGACAAGCCTGGCCAACATGGTGAAACCCCATCTCTACTAAAAATACAGAAATCAGCCGGGCGTGGTGGTGGGCGCCTGTTATCCCAGCTACATGGGAAGCTGAGACAGGAGAATTGCTTGAACCCAGGAGGTAGAGGTTGCAACGGCGGGGCTGCACTCCAGCTTGGGTGACAGAGCAAGATTCTGTCTCAAAAAATAAAAAATAAAATAAAATAATAAGCCAAAACCAGAATAAAGTATGTGGTTCTGTTAATAGTATTTTACCAATATCAGTGTCCTTATTTTAATAATGTACTAGAGTTACATAAGATGGTATCATTACAGGGAGCTGAGTAAAAGTTACAGGGCAATTCTGTATCATTTTTGTAACTTCTTGTGAGTCTAATTTTATTTTAAAATAAAATGTTTAAAGTATACATGGTAACAGACTTTCTTTGAGGAGGGGAGACATTTCTTCTTTATGGCACCACTTGATTCTTTCTGGAGAGGAAGAGAATAAAAATTGTCCCACTGTGAACAGACAGACTTGAGGGGATTCTAAATCAAGGCGCTTTTGTATTTCCAAGCCAAGTGCATCCACAGGGTCTATCGCAGACGACTTCAGCAAGGATATTCCTCTCATAGCCAAGGTATAGGGACCAGACTCAAGCTGGTCCAATCAGACCCTCTCTCCAGCGACTTTCTATCTTGATAAGAGATGCAATGAAGGAAAGATGCTCGGAGGTGATTTGTTCCCACCTGGGCAGATAGCTTTTGTTGCCCCAATTCCATGGTATTTTTAATTGACAAATAAAAATGTATTCATGTATCAGGTACAACATGATTTTGGACTACATATACATTGTGGAATGGCTAAATAGAGCTAACTAACATATGCATTATCTCACATACTGATTTTTTTAAGTAAGAACACTTAAAATCTACTCTCAGCAATTTTCAAGAATTCAATACAGTCACAATGTTATTAACTATAGTCACCACGTTGTACAATAGATATCTTGAACTTCTTCCTCCTGCCTAACTGAAATTTTGTGTGCTTTGACCAATGAGATATCTCCTCAACTCCTCCTTCACCAGCCTCTGGTGACCACTGTTCCACTCTCTGCTTCTGTAAGTTCAACTTTTTTAGATTCCACGTGTAAGTGAGAATTTGCAGTATTTGTCTTTCTGTGCCTGGCTTATTTCACTTAATGTCCTCCAAGTTCATTTTAACCTGATCTTCCAATTGTTTGTCATTCTATGATTTACTAAGCACCAGTCTGAAATATTCCCTTTTTGTTTGAGTTAACCAAAGCCAGAAACTAAAAACTATAACTGAATAAATGATGCCTTATCCATCCCAATTCCAAAACAAAGATTTAAGTGAACTTGTCCTACTGTGAACTCCCTTCAAGTAGGGAAAATGGGTGAATAGTTGGAATACATGTCGCCTCCAAATCTCGTGTTGACATGTCATTCCTAGCGTTGGAGGTGGGCCTGGTGGGAGGTGTTTGGGTCATGGGGGCGGATCTCTCATGAATGGGTTGGTGTCCTCCTCATGGTAATGATTCAGTTCTCACTCTATTAATTAATGCAAGAGCTGGTTGCTTAAAGGAGCCTGGCACCTCCTCCCCTCTCTCTTGCTCCCTCTCATGTGACATACCTGCTCCATCTTCGCCTTCTGCCATGAGCAAAGGCTTCCTGAAGCCTCCCCGGAAGCCAAGCAGATGCCGGTGCCATGCCTGTACAGCCCGCAGAACTCTGAGCCAAATACACCTCTTTTCTTTATAAACTACCCAGCCTCAGGCATTCCTTTATAGCAACGCAAAACACACTAATACAATTGGTCACAGAGTCTTATCTCTTAGCGTGAAAGCCCAAATTAAAAAATTTCTCAACTCCGCCAAAATATAGTAGCAGATTCTTCTTATTTGTTTCTCTTGGGTCTCTATAATGATAACTTTACCAAGAAGTTTTAACTACCAGATCAATTTTGGTAGCCAGACAAGCTTTATGATTATCAGTTTTGCCTCAAGAAAATTCTCTATCAACACTTAAAACTTCCGCTGAAAATTCCCTAGAATTTTACTTAAGCAAATGAAGCATTTTTTTTTTTTTTTTTTAACAAATCAGGAAAGTTAATCACCTGTAAGACTATAGACTTTGGAATCGGAGAGACCAGATTTGAAGCCCATCTTCACTGTGTGCTGGGATTCAGAGCTTGTACAACTTACCTGATCTCTTTGAGCTTCTCTTTCCTCCTTCAAAGTGCTCCAATTATCTTGTGGATTATTTGGAGTACAAAATAGGAGTTTCTGTACTGCTCCTGAGACTGTCAGCACAGAGCAGACAGTTATCAAACCCTTGGCTATGCATCAGACAGAAGAAGGATAAGGAGGAAAGAAAGACGGGAAGGAGACAGAGAAAAGAAGGAAGAAGAAGAAGAAGACGAAGATGAAGATGAAGAAGAAGAAGAAGAGGAGGAGGAAGAGGAAGAAAAGAACTGAGTGTGGTGGCTCACACCTGTAATCCCAGTACTTTGGAAGGCCGAGTCAGGTGGATCACTTGAGGTCAGGAGTTCAAGACCAGCCTGGCCAACATGGTGAAAGCCTGTCTCTACTAAAAATACAAAATTATCCAGGCATGGTGGTGCACGCCTCTAATCCCAGCTACTCAGGAGGCTGAGGCAGGGGAATTGCTTGAATCTGGGAGGCGGAGGTTACAGTAAGCCAAGATTGCACCACTGCACTCCAGCGTGGGTGACAAGAGTGAAACAGCATCTAAAAAAAAAAATATATATATATATATATATATATAGAAATTAGCCAGGTGTGGTGGTGCACACCTGTAATCCCAGCTACTAGGGAGGCTGAGGCACCAGAATCACTTGAATCTGGGAGGTGGAGGCTGCAGTGAGCCAAGATCATGCCACGGCACTCCAGCCTGGGTAACAGAGCAAGATTCCATCTCAAAAAAAAAAGGAAGAAGAAGAAGGCATGGATGAAGGAGGAAGAGAAGGAGAATGAAGGGGAAGGAGAAAAGAAGGAAGAATAAGGAGAAGGGAAGAAGGGAGAATGAGGAGAAGGATGGAGGAGGAAGAAGGAGGAGATAGAAGAGGAGACAGAGAAGGAGAAAAAGAAAGAATGACAAAAAGAGGAGGAAAGGGGAGGAGAAGAAGAAAAAGAAAAAGGAGAAAGAAATGATGATCCTCCCTCTCCCATAAAGACAAAAGAACTTAAAATGCTTTAAGTTTTTAAATTGTCTCATATACATTATCTTTGTTATCATTACAGCAGACACATGACATAAAGCAAGTATTATTTTTCCTGCTGTAGTAGGAAGAAACTGAGCCATCACGCCAAGTTAGGGGCAGAGTCAGGCCCAGAACCAGTTTCCACCCAGCCTCTGTAATTCTCTCTGCCTGGTCCACATTTTTTAGAACATTGGTAGGTGACACCTACAACTGTTCAGTTTAGAAACATCTCCCTCCCATGCCAAAAAGCAGGATGACTGCAACTCGTACTATAACCTGAACAAACCTTTCACTATGTCTGCAAAAAAGTTAGGATGTTTTATTGATACACAATAGTTGTACGTATTTTTGGAATACAATCAAATTTATAATACAAAATAGCTAGATAAGAAAAGAATTAGAGTGTTTCCAATATGAAAAATTAGCAGTTTTTTAAATATGTGCACGAAAGTAATCAATACTAAAATCATCTCCTTGTTTAGTCATAAAATAATGGCAGCTATACATAAAATATTTTCAGATTACTATGGCTTTACCTAATGAACATAAGCTGCAATGTTGCTCAATGGAGACTGCATATTATATGATATTTCTGAGCTACACAAGCTTTCTAATCAGCACAGTCATTTGCTGGTGTGACAGTAATGTGCCAGGATGAAATCTGACTTCTTAGTGCTCTTCTGTTAGAGAAAAGATGGCCTTGTAAAAAATTACCTCTCCAAGGTTCTGGTGCAGTGGTTCATGCCTATAATCCCAGCACTTTGGGAGGCCAAGGTGGGCAGATTGCTTGAGCCCAGGAGTTCGAGACCAGCCTGGCAAAATTGTGAAACCCTCTCACTATTAAAAACAATTTTAAACATTAGCTGGTGTGGTGGTGCACACCTGTAGTCCCAGCTGGGAATCTAAGGGGGTAGGATCATTTGAGCCCAGGATGTCAAGGCCGCAGTGAGCTGTGATTGTCCCACTGCACTCAGCCTGGGCAACAGAATAAGACCCTGTCTCAAAAAACAAAGAAATTACCTCCCCATATTCGGGGTTTTTTTGTATTTCAGTTACATCCCATTTAGGGTATGGAGAACAAATA
>NC_045438.1:52806551-52815646 GCF_002776525.5 Piliocolobus tephrosceles | reverse complement strand
GGGTTCACGCCATTCTCCTGCCTCAGCCTCCCGAATAGCTGGGACTACAGGTGCCCGCCACCACGCCCGACTAATTTTTTGTATTTTTAGTAGAGAGGGGGTTTCACCATGTTAGCCAGGATGATCTGGATCTCCTGACCTCATGATCCACTCTCCTCGCCTCCCAAAGTGCTGGAATTACAGGCGTGAGCCACCATGCCCGGTCAGAGAGAATGAATATTTCTAGCAAATGTATCCTTGTAGAGATCATAGATCATCATCACGGATGAGAGGCAAAACTAGATTGCAGCTTCAACCTGGACAGACAGAGCAGCGTGCAGAGGCTCACATTGTGAATTTCAGCTCCAGAACAATGGCAGGAATAAATCAGGAATCCCAGGAGGACCCATAGACCCTCTGAAGGAAGCGGACTGCTCCTGCAGGACCCAGGAGACACCCTAAATTCTGTGAGTGCCCAAACCGCGGAAGTGGGAAAGGGAGATCCTCTGGCCTTGAACACACACCCGCCCTGGGGAAACTGAAGTACTGGTTTGCAGGAGAAGGTTCCGACCTTATCTGGAGCTGAGTCAATTTAGAGAGACAAGCAAAATACAGGGATAGAGGAAGCAGCAGGAAAGGCCCGGGGAGCTCACTGGGTCCCCAAGCAGGTCACTCCTGCCTGGCATCACAAAGATCCTTCAGGAGGGTGGCCAGAGGCACGGGGAAAACACCACAGGAAGAAGGAAGTCTCCAGCTGAACTTTGTAACAACTTGAACCCATCGAGAAGCCTCCTGGCCATAACATGGGGGAGGGTGGGAATCCTGCATGCAGACTCCACAGGCTGGCGAAGAACTAAAGCCCTCTTCTTTTGCCACTGGGAGGTGGGTAGACTGGGGCAAATTCTCAGTCCTGCTTGCCCCCTGCCTGGAAACAGACTCAGGGTTGTTAGCGGTGAGAGTGAGACCAGCCCTTTGGATTGCATAGGACCTGGGTGAGTCTGGTGACTGTTGTCTTTCTCCCACTTCCCTGACAACCTGCATGACTCCACAGAGGCAGCCATAATCCTCCTAGGTACACAACTCCATTGACTTGGGAACCTCACTCCCATCCCCTCACAGCAGCCACAGCAAGACCTGCCCAAGGAGAGTCTGAGCTCAGACAGGCCTAGCCCTGCCCCCACCTGATGGTCCTTCCCTCCCCGCCCTGGTAGCTGAAGACAAAGGGCATATATTCTTGGGAGCTCTAGGACCCCACCCACTGCCAGTCCCTCTCCACACTACCATAGTTGATGCTGTCTGGAAAGTGCCACCTCCCTGCAGAAGGCCAAGCAGCACAAAAATAGAGCATTAAACCACCAAAGCTAGGAACCAGGGGTCCGTTTCACCCCCCTGCCACCTCCCCCATAACAGGTGCAGGTATCCACAGCTGAGAGACACACAGACAGTTCATATCACAGGACTCTGTGCCAACAACCCCCAGTACCAGCTCAGATCCTGATAGACTTGCTGGGTGGCTAGACCGAGAAGAGAGATAATAATTACTACAGCTCGGCTCTTAGGAAGCCACATCCATAGGAAAAGGGAAAGAGTACTGCATCAAGGGAACACCTCGTGGAACAAAAGAATATGAACAACGGCCTTCAGCCGTAGACCTTCCCTCTGACACAGCCAATCCAAATGAGAAGGAACCAGAAAACCAAACCTGGTAATATGACAAAATAAGTCTCTTTAACGCCTCCAAAAAGATCATACTAGCTCATCAGCAACGGATCCAAACTGAGAAGAAATCCCTGATTTACCTGAAAAAAGAATTCAGAAGGCTAGTTATTAAGCTAATCAGAGGCACCAGAGAAAGGGAAACCCCAGTGCAAGGAAATCCGAGAAACAATAGAAGTGAAGAGAGAAATAGTCAAGGAAATGGAGAGCATAAAGAAAAAACAATCAAAACTGCAGGAAACATTGGACACACTTGTAGAAATGTAAAATGCTCTGGAAAGTCTCAGCAATAGAATTGAACAAGTAGAAGAAAGAAATTCAGAGCTCAAAGACGAGGTATTCAAATTAACCCAATCCAACAAAGACAAAGGAAAGAGGATAAGAAAATATTAACAAAGCCTCCAAGAAGTCTGAGATTATGTTGAATGACCAAACCTAAGAAGAAGAGAATTCTAAAAGTTGGGAAAACATATTTGGGGGAATAATCGAGGAAAACTTCCCCAGCCTTGCTACAGACCTAGACATTCAAATACAGGAAGCACAAAGAACAACTGGGAAATTCATTGCAAAAAGATCATCACCTAGGCACACATTGTCATCAGGTTATCTAAAGTTAAGACAAAGGAAAGAATCTTAGGAGCTGTGAAACAAAAGCACCAGGTAATCTATACAGGAAAACCTATCAGATTAACAGCAGATATCTCTCTCAGCAGAAACCTTACAAACTAGAAGGGATTTGGGGCCCTATCTTTAGCTTCCTCAAACAAAGCATTTATCAGTCAAGAATTTTGTATCCAGTGAAATCAAGCATCATATATGAAGGAAAGATACAGTCTTTCTCAAACAAACAAATGATGAGAGAATTTGCCACTACCAAGCCACCACTACAAAAACTACTAAAAGGAGCTCTAAATCTTGAAACAATTACTGGAAACACATCAAAACAGAAACTCTTTAAAGCATAACACAGGACCTATGAGATAAAAATACAATTTTAAAAGCAAAAACAAAAAACCAAGGTACACAGTCAACAAATAGCATGATCAATGCAATGGTACCTCACATTTCAATACTAACATTGAATGTAAATGGCCTAAATGCTCCACTTAAAAGATACAGAACTGCAGAATGGATAGGAATTCACCAACCAACTATCTGTTACCTTCAAGAGACTCACCTAACACATAAGGACTCACATAAACTTAAAGTAAGGGGTGGAAAAAGGCATTTCATGCAAATGGACACCAAAAGTGAGCAGGGGTAGTTATTTTTATATCAGACAAAACAAACTTTAAAGCAACAGCAGTTAAAACAGACAAAGAGAGACATTATATAATGGTAAAAGACCTTGTCCATCAGGAAAATATCACAATCCTAAACATATATGCATCTCACACTGGAGCTCCCAAATGTATATAACAATTACTAATAGACCTAAGAAATGAGATATATAGCAACACAATAATAGTGGAGGACTGCGATATTCCACTGACAGCACCAGACAGATCATCAAGATGGAAAGTCAACAAAGAAGCAACGGATTTAAACTATACCTTGGAACAAATGAACTTAACGGATATATACAGGACATTCCATCCAACAACCACAAAATACACATTCTATTCAACAGTTCATGGAACTTTCTCCAAGATAGACCATATGATATGTCACAAAACAAGCCTCAATAAATTTAACAAAACTGAAATTATATCAAGCACTCTGTCAGACCAGAGTGGAATAAAACTGGAAATCAACTCTAAAGGAACCTTCAAAACCATGCAAAGACATGGAAATTAAATAACCTGCTCCTGAATGATCATTGGGTCAAAAACAAAATCAAGATGGAAATTAAAAAATTATTTGAACAGAACGACGATAGTGACACAACCTATCAAAACCTCTGGGATACAGCAAAAGCGGTGCTAAGAGGAAAGTTCATATCCCTAAACATCCACATCAAAAAGACTGAAAGAACACAAACTGACATTCTAAGGTCACACCTCAAGGAACTAGAGAAACAAGAACAAACCAAACCCAACCTCAGCAGAAGAAAGGAAATAACTAAGATCAGAGCAGAACTAAATGAAATTGAAACAACAACAACAACAAAAATACAAAAGATAAGTGAAACAAAAAGCTGACTCCTTGAAAAGATAAATAAAATTGATAAATGTTTAGCAAGATTAACCAAGAATAGAAGAGAGAAAATCCAAATAACCGCAATAAGAAATGAAATGGGAGAATTACAACTGACACCACAGAAATACAAAAGATCATTCAAGGCTACTATGAGCACCTTTATGTACATAAAGTAGAAAACCTAGAAGAGATGGATAAATTCCTGGAAAGATACAACCCTCCTAGCTTAAATCAGGAAGAATTAGGTACCCCGAACAGACCAATAACAAACAGTGAGATTGAACTGGTAATTTAAAAATTTCCAACAAAAACAAGTCCAGGACCAGACAGATTCACAGCAGAATTCTACCAGACATTCAAAGAAAAATTGGTAGCAATCCTATTGACACTATTCCACAAGATAGAGAAAAAAGAACCATCCCTAATTCATTCTATGACGCCAGCATCACTTAAATACCAAAACCAGGAAAAGACATAACCAGAAAAGAAAACTACAGACCAATATCCCTGATGAACTTAGATGCTAAAATCCTTAACAAAATACTAGCTAACTGAATCCAACAACATATCAGAAAGATAATTCACTATGATCAAGTGGGTTTCATACCAGGGATGCAGGGATGGTTTAACATACATGAGTCAATAAATATGATACACCACATAAACAGAATTAAAAACAAAAATCATATGATCATCTCAACAGATGCAGAAAAAACATTTGACAATATCCAGTATCCCTTTATGATTAAAACTCTCAGCAAAATCATCATACAAGGGACATATGTCAATATAATAAAAGCCATCTATGACAAACCCACAGCCAACATAATACTGAATGGGGAAAAGTTGAAAGGATTCCCTCTGAGAACTGAAACAAGACAAGGATGGCCATTCTCACCACTCCTCTTCAGCCAGAGTGGAAACCCTAGCCAGAGCAAATAGACAAGAGAAAGAAATAAAGGGCATCCAAATTGATAAAGTGGAAGTGAAATTGTCACTGTTTGCTGACAGTATAATTGTTTACCTCAAAAACCCTAACAACCCCTCCAGAAAGCTCCTAGAACTGATAAAAGAATTCACCAAAGTTTCGGATACAAGACTAATGTAAACAAATCAGTAGCTCTTCTATACACCAACAGTGACCAAGCTGAGAATCAAATCAAGAACTCAACCTCTTTTACAAAAGTTGCAAAAGATAAAATAAAATACTTAGGAATATACCTAACCAAGGAGGTGAAAGAATCTCTGCAAGGAAAACTACAAAACACTGCTGAAAGAAACCATAGATGACACAAATGGAAACACATAACCATGCTCATGCATGGGTAGATTCAATATTGTGAAAATGACCATACTGCCAAAAGCAATCTACAAATTCAATACAATCCCCATTAAAGTACCACCATCATTCTTCACAGAACTTGAAGGAACAATTCTAAAATTATTATGGAACCCAAAAAAAAGCCTGCATAGCCAAAGCAAAACTAAGCAAAAAGAACAAATCTGGAGGCATCACACTACCTGTACACATTTCACACTGTATTACAAGGCCATAGTCACCAAAACAGCATGGTACTGGTATAAAAATAGGCACATAGACCAATGGAACAGAATAGAGAACGCAGAAATAAACTCAAATACTTACAGTCAACTGATCTTCAACAAAGCAAACGAAAACATAAAGTGGGGAAAGGACACCCTTTTCAACAAATGGTGCTGGGATAATTAGCTAGCCCCATGTAGGAGAATGAAACTGGATCCTCATTTCTCACCTTATACAAAAATCAACTCAAGATGGATTAAGGACTTTCAGACCTGAAACTCTGAAAAGTTTAATGGAGGATAACATTTTCCATGGAAAAACCCTTCTAGACATTGGCTTAGGCAAGGATTTCATGACCAAGAACCCAAAAGCAAATGCAATGAAAACAACGATAAATAGCTGGGACCTAATTAAACTAAAGAGCTTTTGCACTGAGAAAAGAATAGTCAGCAGAGTAAACAGACAACCCACAGAGTGGGAGAAAATCCTCAGAATCTGTACATCTGACAAAAGACTAATATCCAAAATACATAATTAATTCAAACAAATCAGCAATAAAAAAAAAATCCCATCAGAAAGTGGGCTAAGGACATGAATAGACTATTCTCAAAAGAAAATACACAAATGACCAACAAACATACAAAAAAAAATCTCAAGATCACTAATGATCAGGGTAATGCAAATCACAACCACAATGTCATACCACCTTACTCCTGCAAAAATGGCCATAATCAAAAAATCAAAACACAGTAGATGTTGACATGGATGTGGTGATCAGGGAACACTTCTACATTGTTGGTAGGAAAGTAAACTAGTACAACCACTATGGAAAACAATGTGGAGATTCCTTAAAGAACTAAAAGTAGAACTACCATTTGATCCAGCAATCTGTATCTACCCAGAGGAAAAGCAGTCATTACACAAAAAAGATACTTGCACATGCATGTTTATAGCAGCACAATTTGCAATTGCAAAATCGTGGAACCAACCCAAATGCCCATCAATCAATGAGTGAATAAAAATTCTGTAGTATATATATATGAGGGATCACTACTCAGCCATAAAATAAAAAAAAAGTAACGGCACTCGCAGTGACCTGGATGAGATTGGAGACTATTATTCTAAGTGAAGTAACTCAGGAATAGAAAACCAAACATAATATGTTCCTACTGATATATGGCAGCTAAGCTATGAGGATGCAAAGGCATAAGAGTGATACAAAGGAGTTTGGGGATTTGGAGGGAAGGGTGGGAGAGGGCAAGGAATAAAAGACTACAAATAGGGTGCAGTGTATACTGCTCAGGTGATGGGTGCACCAAAATCTCACAAATCACCACTAAGGAACTTACTCATTTAAGCAAACACTACCTGTACCCCAATAACCTATGGAAAAAGAAAAACGGGGGAAAAAGTATCCTTTTAGTAAAGAATGGCAATGAAAAGAGATATTTATGTTCTACCATAAAATAATAACTGGTTGTCACCACAATTTTAATAATGCAATTAAGAGCCCATAGTGAATTTATCAAAACATTTAATCTATAAATGAAGATGCAATTCAAGGAAGGCTCATGATATGTTGAGTTTGAAGACACATTCGAAATTATTACTTTAACCACGCCCCCATAACCCTCCATTTTTAGATCATGAATCCAAAGATCAAAGAGGTTGAGTAACTTAAGCTAACATGATGCAGAGCAGTAAGATAGCGGGAAGATATCAAGATCTGGAACCTAGAATTTGAGTTGTGTCTCTACTTCCTGTCATTTCTGTCATCTTTCTTGTGTCATTTTTAATTTTTTTGAAATGGAATCTCTCACTGTCACCCAGGCTGGGGTGCAGTGGCATGATCTCAGCTCACGGCAACATCTGCCTCCCAGGTTCAAGTGATTCTCCTGCCTCAGCCTCCCAAGTAGCTGGGATTACAGGCGCCCACCACCAGGCCTGGTGAATTTTTGTATTTTTAGTAGAAACAGGGTTTCACCATGTTGGCCAGGCTGGTCTCGAACTCCTGACCTCAAGTGATCCACCCACCTTGGCCTCCCACAGTGCTAGGATTACAGGCATGAGTCACTGCGCCCAGCTGCAGTATTTCTCTCTTACAAATTTATCTCGTAACATCTGTTTGGCATGTCAGGGCTTTCTCTTATTTCTTGGACTGTCAAGGGTACCCCTTCTATTCTAGTCTGATTATCGATTTTTTTATTTCCTTTTTAGACCAGATCCAAAAATTCTAATATTTGAAAATATGAGTGCCTGAAGGAAAGAATAGAATGGAAGAAAGGCAGTATTCAAGACAATAATAAAGAATACTCCAGAACAAACAAAAATCCTCAGATTGAAAAGAAAAAAATGAATAAAAAATGAATCACACAAAACAGTAATATAAAAATTTCAGAACACTAAATATAATGAGAAAATCTGAAAGTCTTGCAGAGAAAGAGATAAAATAAAAACCAATGATCAACTAAGAAAACAGAATGAGATCATCAGACTTTTCTTCTGTAACTCTGAAGCAAAGATGACAGTGAAACAGACATCTCAAAGGTTGTATTAGGCCATTCTTCCATTGCTATAAAACATATCTGAGGCTGGGTAATTTATCAAGAAAAGAAGTTTAATTGACTTACAGTTCTGCAGGCTATATAGGAATCATGGCACCTGCATCTACTAAGCTTCTGGTGAGGCCTCAGGGAGCTTTTACTCATCATGGAAGGTGAAGCAGAAGCAGGCACATCACTTGGCAAGAGCAGGAGCAAGAGAGAGAGGAAGGAGGTACCACTCACTTTTAAACAACCAGATCTCATGAGAACTCATTCACTATTGCAAGGACAGCACCACACCATGAGGGATCCGGCCCCATGACCCAAATACCTCCCATTAGGCCCACCCTCTAACATTAGTGATTACATTTCAACATGAGTTTGGAGGGGACAAACATCCAAACCATATCAAAGGTCAAAATACAAATATTTCTAAGCTCAGCCAAAGTGTAAGAGCAAATAAACACATTATCACACTATAGCATCACTAATCACAAACTTATGTAAAACATTACTGGAGATGATCTACAGGGGGAAAAGTCTGAGACACAGAAAGAAGATCAAAACAATGGTGACTACTAGAATAAGAATAAACTTAGATCAATAGAATGGAATTGAGAATTCAGAAATAAACTCAGGAATTTATAGTCAACTGACGTTGACAAGGGCAACAAGAAAATTCAATGGAGAAAAAGAGAGTCTTTTCAACAAATGGTGCTGGAGCAACTGGATAGCCACATGCAAAAGAAAGAAGTTGGACCTCACACTATACAAATGTTAACTCAAAACAGATCAAAGACCTAAGTGCAAAAGCTAAAATTTTAAAACTCTTAATCCAGGCACAGTGTCATATGCCTGTAGTCCCAGCTACTCAGGAGGCTGAGATGAAAGGATCACTTGAGCCCAGGAGTTTATGACCCACCTGGGCAACATAATAAGACCTTAACTAAAAAGAGAGAGAGAGAGTGGAAGAAGAAAGAGAGACACAAAGAAGAAAGAGAGACATAAAGAAGAAAGAAAGAGAGAGAGAGAGAAGAAAGAAAGAGAGAGAGAAGAAAGTAGAAGAAAGCAAAAGAAAGAGAGAGAGAGAAAGAAAGAAAAAGGAAAGAAGAAAAAGAAAGAGGAAAGAAGAAAGGAAAGAAAGGAAGAAAAGAAAGAAAGAAAGAAAGAAAGAA
>NC_045438.1:52802118-52806451 GCF_002776525.5 Piliocolobus tephrosceles | reverse complement strand
AAGAAAAGAAAGAAAGAAAGAAAGAAAGAAAGAAAGAAAGAAAGAAAGAAAGAAAGAAAGAAAGAAAGAAAGGAAGGAAGGAAGGAAGGAAGGAAGGAAGGAAGGAAGGAAGGAAGGAAGGAAGGAAGGAAGGAAGGAAGGAAGGGAGAAAGGAAGGAAGGAAGGGAGAAAGGGACATAAATCTTCATGACATTGGATTAGGCAATTGTTTCTTAGCTATGACACCAAAAGTACAAACAACAAAATAAAGAATAATGATAATTTAGACTTCATGAAAATTAAAACTTTTGGCTTCACAAAATATTATTTACAAAATGAAAGACAACACACAGAACAGTAGAAAATATTTGCAAAACATATATCTGATAAAAGATTTGCATCTAGAAGATATAAAGAGCTCTTACAATGCTATAATAAAAAGAAAAAGAATACAACATTTAAAATGGGCAAAAGGGGTGAACAGATATATTTCCAAAGAAGATGTACAAATGGCCAGTGAGCACATGAAAGTACACTCAACATTATTAGTCATTAGAGACATGCAAGTCAGAACCACAGTGAAATACCACTTTACACCCACTAGGCTGGCTCCAGACAGTCAGAAATACTGACAACGATGTGGAGAAATTGAATCCTCATGCA
The DNA here is from genome assembly GCF_002776525.5 of Piliocolobus tephrosceles. NCBI lineage: Eukaryota > Metazoa > Chordata > Mammalia > Primates > Cercopithecidae > Piliocolobus > Piliocolobus tephrosceles. The sequence goes on along the minus strand of NC_045438.1, from coordinate 52,805,809 downwards.
TTGCTGGTGGGAATTTATAATGGTGCAGCTGCTTTGGAAAAAAGTTTTGTAATGTCTCAAAAGGTAAACATAGCATACTATGTGACCTAACAATTCCACTCCTAGGTATATAAACAAGATAAATAAAAGCATACATTCACACAAGAACTTGTATACAATGTTTTTAGCAGCATTACTCATAATAACCAAAAAGTAGAAACAGCTCTAATGTTTACCAATAACAAATAGATTTTTTAAATGTAGTATATACATACAATGGAATATTATTCCCCCATAACAAGGACTGAAGCACTACAATATGGATGAACTTCAAAAAATTATGCTAAGTGAAAGCAGCCAGTCACAAAAGGTGACATACTGTATGATTCCATTTATACAAAAATTCTAGAATAGGCAAATACATAAAGGTAGGGAAAGTTGTGGGAGGAAAAGGATGGGTTTCTTTCAGAGAGGACAAAAGCATTCTAAAATGAAATTGTGTGGATGGTTACAAACTTTTTTAATATACTTTTAAGAACATGAAAATGCACTTTTAATTAGTGAGTTGTAAGCAGTGTAAATTGCATCTCCATAATGATGTTGTTTTAAATTAGTTTTCAGCCAGGTATGGTAGCTGACACCTATAATACCAGCACTTTGGGAGGATGGCTTAAGCACAGGAGTTCAAGATCAGCCTGGGCAACATGGTAAAACCTCATCTCTACAACAACAACAACAAAATACAAAAAAATATAAAAATTAGCCAGGCAAAGTGGCACATTTCTGTAGTCCCAGCTACTCTGGAGGCTGAGATGGGAGAATCACCTGAGGCCAGGGAGTCAAGGCCATGATCATGCCACTGCACTCCAGCCTGGGCAACAGAGCAAGACCCTGTCTCAAAAATAAACAAAAAAAAGAAATTGGTTTTTAAAAAACTAATCTTCAAAACCATTTTAAAAACAATATGTAGACAGTGTTATAAGCATTGAATTATGTTGAAAAGGCTGTTGATAAACCAAAAACAAGGGGGTTTAAAAAATACTAGTGCAACACCACTAAAGCAGTATCCAGAGAAAAAATTCAGAGCCTTAAATATATTCATTAAAAACCACAAAGACTATAAATAAATGAGATAAACTTTCAACTCAAGAAATTAAAGAACAACAAAATAAGCCTCCCTCCAAAAAGCATAACAAAGGAATGAATAAATCGAAATGCAGAAACCAATAAATATGAAAACACAACTAAAGAAAAATTCAAAAATTGTTGATCAATTAAACTTGAAGCTTTTCTTTGAAAAGGACGGTAAAATAGGCATAAACATAGCAGGAGGCACTCTTGACGACTTGCTTTTGTTTTCCGTCCTCTAACTGCAACACTCTCCCCAAGTATTATGTTTATTCCAGATGCCCCTCCCTCAACTCTACAAAACTGATCTCAGAGAGGAGCCGCCCCTGTCTGCTTTTGCCACCAGGCTCGGTGGAGACCAATTCAGCCATTGTGAGAATTCTCCAACACTACAGTATCTTTTGTTTGTTTGTTTTCTCTTAATGTAGTAAGAACATTTAACATGAGATCTACCCACTTAACAAAGTTTTAAGTGCACCGTACATTGTCACCTCTAAGTAGAAAGTTGTATACCAAACCTCTGAGCTTATTCATCTTGTTTAACTGGAACATTATGCCCATTTCTTAGTAACTCCCTGTTTCCCCTTGCCTCCAGCCCCTGAAAACCACCATTTCTCTCTTTGATTCTATGAATGTGACTATTTCAGGTATCTTATGTAAGTGGAATCATGCAGTATTTGTCTTTCTTTGACTGGCTTATTTCATTTAGCATAATGTCCTAAAGGTCCATCAACGTCATGCCATATTGCAGAATTCCTTTCTTTTTCAAGGCTGCATAGTACTCCATTGTATGTGTATACCACATTTCATATCTTGGCCACTGTGAATAATGCTGCTATCAACATGGAAGTGCAGATATCTCTTACTACCACATAACCCAGCCTTCCCACTTCAGGATATGTATCCAAAAGAATTGAAGTCAAGATCACAATATCTTGATGATTGTAAAAGGGCACAAAGAGATGGAGGCAAAGATGGTCACTGGGACAGTGGGTGTCATGGATGATTCCCTCATTGTTCAGCCTGCTTCTCTCAAGATTCTGAGGGTGAAGCAACAGATATCACAGTAATCTCTGGTGTTGACACAGTCAAGAACCATCATTTTCTGAACTTCACAAAAGAATCTTACAAAAAGTAAAGTGATTACATAAAATTCATCAGACAGACCCAAGAAAACCAAAGCATAAAAAGTAAAACCTTTACAACCAAAGCTACAGAACAAATCAAGCACATAAGCATATGACACTAAGAATACTTACATTAACAATTGGTAGCACTTACGTGCACCAGACACTATTGTAAGTTCTTCACTTAAATTAACTCATTTAATTGTCATAGTATTGCACAGTAGGTACTATTATTGGCTCCATTTTCCAAATAAGGACATGGGGCAGAACAGTTAGTTAATTTACTCTAGTTTACAATGCTAGTATGTGTGGGAGTTAAGATTGACATACAAGCCCTCTAGCTCCAGAATCTAGGTGCTTAGCCACTGTAAGTAACCCCAGTAATCTAAACAACAACAAACATAAATCCAGATGGCAGAAGGATATTTTGACTCAGTAAATGCTTTATTTATGGCTTTTAAAAAGAAAAATATTCACAAATATGACTAACTATTGTAAACTGATCACATGTCATCACAGCTGGCATTGCTTTTCCTCATTCACAGAACATCAAGAATTAGACATATGAATGGATATAACCTTGAGTTCTATCTATTTATTTTTATTTATGTTTATTTGTAATAGAGGCTTTTTTAAAAATTACGTACATCATCCAAAATAAACCATCAACATTTAAAATGTATGATTTAAAAAGATGAAAAATACGGAGATTTTGAAAATAAGGGTAGACCAGGTAAAAATTAGTAGCAAGAAACATAAAATCTACATAATATGGTTGAATTTCTAAAAACAATATGAATTTCACTATTAGCACAAGAATAAATAAACTTAAATATACCAGTTAACCACAGAACAAGTTAGAACATTAGTCAAAGTCTAGCTCCTAAAAAAAAAAGGCACAGCGTCCACATAATTTTATAGGTAAATTCTACAACCAATTCTCAAGAGACAGGTGCTATAAACAGGTATCTCCTAGTCCTGGGGTCAGGAAACAACAGCATAGTTGGCTGTTGCCTGCTTTTGTGAAGATCAGAACACACTCTCAGTCATCTGCATATAGTCTATGGCTGCTTTACTGCTACAAGCGCAGAATTGAGTAGTTGTGACAGACCTGTAAAGCCTAGAATAATAACTATCTGTTAGTTTACAGAAGTTTGCCAACTCCTGTACTACAGAAGAAATACAATGATCAATGAATACAAGTGGTGGCCATAAAAATGCACCACTCAAGCCGGACATGGTGGCTTATGTCTGTAATCCCAGCACTTTGGGAGGCCAAGGCGGGTGGATCATGAGGTCAGGAGTTCAAGATCAGCCTGGCTAACATGGTGAAACCTGTCTCCACTAAAAATACAAAAATTAGCCAGGTGTGGTGGTGCTCGCCTGTAATCCCAGCTACTCGGGAGCCTGAGGCAGGAGAATCACTTGAACCTGGGAGGTGGAGATTGCAGTGAGCC
>NC_045438.1:52797309-52802018 GCF_002776525.5 Piliocolobus tephrosceles | reverse complement strand
GAAGGAAGGAAGGAAGGAAGGAAGGAAGGAAGGAAGGAAAGAGAGAGAGAGAAACAGAGAGAGAGAGAATACACCACTCAGATCTTTTGCTGTAGGAGTATAATAGACAGACACCTGACCATCGAAAGCACTCCTGTGTTCACCCCAAGGCCATGCTGCCCAGGGGCTGCTTCAAGCCAGTGACTAAACACAGCAAGGCTGTTCACACGGATCCATTCCTGCAAGACATAGGACTCCTCTGACAAGAGACTTCAGCTCCAGGGCTCCACAGCAGCCTGAGTGAAACATTTAACTGTTGATGTTTGATATCAATTGTTAGTAGAGAAACTAATTTTCTCACATGGATGGAAAATTGAATAAGGCTAGTGATTTCACTTTACCTCATTTTTTGTTAGTATTCACAAGAAGAACCTATTCATATATCTTTTCCATGAAGTGTGTGTGTGTGTGTACATGTGTGTGCATGTGTGTTTTAAGTTGAAGTGGTAGCAACTCTCTTCTTCCTCCCTATGGTCTATTGGGTAATAAATATTTGAGGGTTCACAAATAGTCACATCTTATGTATGCACAATCTATAAACTCCTTCAAAGATGAAGGTTGCAAAGAAATTGCATTATCTGGGGGTTCTTGTTCTACTAATTCAACAGAAAATACCTGCTCAGTTATCAGAAAAGAATACATAGGCCAGGCGCAGTGGCTAATGCTTGTAATCCCAGCACTTTGGGAGGCCCAGGGGAGCGGATCACCCGAGGTCAGGAGTTAGAGACCAGCCTGGACAACATGGTGAAACCCTGTCTCTACTAAAAATACAAAAATTAGCTGGGCATGGTGGTGGGCACCTGTAGTCCCAGCTACTCAGGAGGCTGAGGAAGGAGAATCGCTTGAACCCAGGAGGTGGAGGTTGCAGTGAGTTGAGATTACACCATCGCACTCCAGCCTGGGCAACAAGAGCAAAACTCCATCTCAAAAAAAAAAAAAAAAAAAAAAAAAATTTTCAAAAAAAGAACACATAGAGCACCTACTTCCAATAAACTTTCAATAATAAGAGAGGGCTCAGTGAAGATAGATAGACAGATAAATAGATGACAGATATAGATAGATAGATCGACGAGAAACTCATATATATTCAGTAATTGTCCAGATGTATCAAAGTACACATTACACTGTGGTTTGTAATTTGCTGTCAGTGTCACCCAGACTAAGCATCAGATAGAAGAACTTGCTGTGTTTTCCAAGCAAGTTTTACGAAAGGAAATGACTGGTCATGAGGAGTTGTGAGAACCGAGCTGTCATTCTTTGAATGTGGTAGATGTCTCTGTCCTTGAGACTCATAATTAGATGAAACATTCTGAGAAGACCATGCCTAGAACAAAACCTCATCTACCCATATGACAATTCTTTTCTACTCAAGCAGCCTCATTTTCATGGGTTGCATTTACTGAAGATGAGATAGTTTATTTATCTGCCTTCACAATCCATCTGTTCCTGATATCTCTTTAGTGAAGGCTTTTAATATTATGAGGTGCACATCAATTCCTAATAGCAGCAAAAGTCCATGTTTTGACTTCCCCTGAAAACATTAATAACTCATAGTTAACATCTTGTCAGCCTTAGCACTCTCTTCCATATTAGACCATAGAGCAAACTTGGAGCAGGACTGAATCATGTAAGCAACAATGTTTTCTTAGTGTGTGGGTTTTATGGTTATAGCTAGCAAACTAAGAGCAAACTAAGAGATGGATCACTGATTTGAATCAATTCAAATCCCAGGAGTTGGTGATTTAGGTTCCACTGAAGCCTGGTGTAGGGTCTATAAGGAATAGTGGTCACTCCTACAGGTGGCCGTCTGGGATTGAAGCCAACCCACAGTCTTGTTCCTTTACCCACCCTACCCCGGGTATGCTCAAAATATGCCTGTCCCACCAGGAACCCTTAAGTGCAAGTGTCCTTGGCCAAAGGCCAACCGCAGTACAGAGAGAGAATATCAGCAGAAAGATACAGTAGCCCAGTGCACCTGGACCAAGGCATAGCTCACTCCTGTTTCTTGGCACCATAGTCTTACTCTAATAGTGCCTCTAGATTCCAAGGGTTAGTCTGTCTCTACCAGGGAGAACTGGCATTCCTCCCTTGGTTTATGCAAACACGACTTTATCATTTGTGCATTTGTTTGATGTAATACTGGCAAACATTTGTTGAACCCTTACCATAGCCAAGCAGTTTTCACTTGTATTTTTTTAACCCTTACAACTACTGTACCCCATGAGACAGGCATTACTTTTGCTCCCATTTTACTGCTGATAAACAGGAGATTTAGAAAGCTACTTTGCCCAAGATCACACAGCTTGACCATGGTGAACCAGGACTTAGGGCTAAATCTCTCTGATTTCAAAGCCCAAGCTACTGACTGCTATGTAATATGGCCCCAAATGTGTTAGTGCCACGAGCTGGTCATCTAACAACACTTAAGATAGTGTCCGACAAATCCAATTTCATAGAAATTCGAGAATATTTTTAAATTGGTATGCAGTCATTCATATATTTATTCATTCAAGAAACATTTGTTGAGGGTCTACTATGTCTCATCCCAGGTGCAGCCAAGTTTCAAATATTAGGAAGACACTATATCTTAGGAACTCACAGGCTAGTAAGGGAACAGATACACAAATAACCATAATACAGTAAGATAGAAGGACAACAATGGGAATCCATCAACAGGTTCCCTTCTCTACAGACTTTCCCTATTTCTCAGCCTTTATTTAGATTATGTATTCTTTGGTAGTTTTCCTAACTACAATTTTGCAACTCACGAAGAAATTTTGTTATATTCTCTCCCTTACATAAAAAACAGATTTATTAAAGCATCAATAATTTAATAATTCTTTCTCAAACATTTGATCATGGTAGCTAATATATTTCTGTTTATTTTTTAAATTTGTTTTTTATTTACACAATGCTAATAAGATTAATTTAAATCTCTCAAACATTATTACCTAAAAAACTGTTCTGGGAGGAAATATTTGCAGAAGGCATATCTGATAACGGACCACTATCCAAAATATACAAAGAACTCTTAAAAGTCAACAATAAGAAAATGAACAATCTAATTTTAAAATGAGCAAAAGATCTGAACAGACACTTTGCCAGAGAAGATATACAGATGGCAGTTAAGCATATAGAAAGATGCTCAACGTCATATGTCATTAGGAAATTGAAAATTAAAGCAATCACGAGATACAAATACATACCTATTAGAATGATCAAAGTTGAAAGCAACACCAAATGCTGGCAAGGATGTGGAGCAACAAGAACTCTCATTCATTGCTGGTGGAAATGTCCCTTTAGGAGACTGTTCAGCAGTTTCTCACAAAACTAAATATACTCTTACCATACGATCCAGTAGTCATGCTTCTGTATTTACCCACATGAATTGAAAACTATGTCCACACAAAAAAAGGCACAAAAATGTTTAAAGCAGTTTTATTCGTAATTGCCTAATTTTGGAAGCACCACATAGGTTCCTCCATGTCCTACGTGGGTAAAAGGATAAATAAATGGCGGTGCATCCAGACAATTGAATACGATTCAGTCTTAAAAAGAAATGAGCATCCAAGCCATGAAAAGACATGGAGGAAACTTAAATGCGTCTTGCTAAGGGAAAGAAGTCAATGTGAAAAAGCCACATACTGTGGGATTCCAACTACATGACGTTCTTTAAAAGGCAAAACTGTGGAGAGTAAAAGGATCACTGGTTGCCAGGGGTAGGAGTGGGAGAAGGATGATGAGGCAGAGCACAAAGAATTTTTAGGGCAGTGACCCTACTCTGTGTGATACTGTAATGGTGGATACATGTTATGATACATTTGCCAAAACTCACAGAATGTCCAACGTTACAAGTGAACCCTAATGTAAACTACGCACTTTGGTGTGTCACTGTAGGTCCATCAGTTGTCACAAATGTGCCACTCTGGTGCAGGGTTTTGATAGGAGAGGCTGCGCATACGTGGAGGGAGGGACTGTGAGGGAGATCTCTATATTTCACTCGGTTTTGCTCTGAACCAAAATCTGCTCCAAGCTATAAAGTTTATTTTTTAAAAACTGCTCATTCCAAATTGATTTTTTAACCTATTCTATCCTCTAATCATGTATTAAATGTATTTTTCCTTGAAGATTTATAATCCTTTCCAATGTCCAAACTACTCAATTCATTTGATCTAATGCAATGAACCAAAAGCGATTCAGGAAAGGGAAGTTGAGTCAGTGGGACTCAGCAGTGCTGGTGCATGTACCAAAGTCATCCCACAAAGCAAGAAGATGCTTCATGTCATATGTATGCAGCAGCTACAGTGCAAACAGGCCCACATCCCTTCAAATACAATCCGGTTTAATAGTGTCTAGTCAAGCTCTCAGAGCTCTCTTAAAATAACCTGAATCCCTACTCCACTCTTCTTCCTAACCACATGTTTTGGAAAAAAAAACATCATTAGGGTGCAACTGGCACTGACATTTTCCAAATAAAACATTTATTGCTAAAAATATAATTTGTCTTGTTTTTCTCTTGTAAACACTAGTTTTGTTGGCAAATAGAAGTAAGAGTTGCAATTATTGTGGTGAAGTGGTTGGAGTGCCTGTGGGTTCTTTCTTTCTGTCTTTCTCTTTCTTTCTTTCTTTCTTTCTTTCTTTCTTTCTTTCTTTCTTTCTTTCTTTCTTTC
>NC_045438.1:52792005-52797299 GCF_002776525.5 Piliocolobus tephrosceles | reverse complement strand
TTCTTTCTTTCTTTTTCTTTCTTTCCTTCCTTCCTTCCTTCTTTCTTTCTTTCTTTCTTTCTTTCTTTCTTTCTTTACTTCTTTCTTTCTTTCTTTCTTTCTTGCTTCACATTTCCACAGGCCAACAGCCACAGTGCTGGCTTTCCCACCAGCCAGGACTCCTGAAAACTCCCTAGGTTTCTTCTGACGGACTTTCTGGCAACAAGGCACGGGCCTCTGATGCACATGTGCTACTCTGAGCTTTTTGAAAGCTCTGTTTTCCCACAACTGTTCATTTGCCACTGGGATGATAGCATCCATGCTTTCTTTTTTTTTTTTTTTGGTATAAAGTTATGTCTCACACTATTTTATGGAGGGTGTTTCAGCCATCTATTGCTACATAGCAAACCATCCCAAAAAGTCAGTGGCTTAAAACAACAATAATGCATTGTTTGTCATGATCCTGTGGATTAACTGGGCAGTTCTGTTCGTAACTGGAGTCCCTTATGCGGTTGCATTCAGCTGAAAAATTGGCTCAGGGTGGGCTCCAGTGGGATGCTGGGATGACCAGCCTCTTTCTGCATGTGGTCTTAGGATCTGTTTCCAAGAAGACTAGCCCGATCTTCTCTTCTTGCATGGCATCTGCGTTCCACAGGGCAAGCCCCAGTGTGCAAGGGCTTACCAAGCCTCTGCCTACAGCACATTTGCCAATGTCCCATTGCCCAAAGCCAGTCACTTGGCCAAGCCCAGAGTCAGTGTGGGTCAGGGAAGGATTGCAAAAGGTCATCAATACTGGAAGGTATGACTCACTGAAGACCATTCCAGAGGGAGGAAAAGATAAGTATTTGATTACAGTGATTCAGTCTAGAAGTAAAACCTTTAAATATGAATACAGGATGATTGGACCTATTAAGGGCCTCATATTAATATTAATAATAACTTATACATATTGATATGATAATATGCTGGGCACAGGACTAAACTTTTCTTATCTATGATTTACTTACCCCTCCGACCAACTATAGGAGATTAGGACCATTGTTAACCTTCATTTTCTAGATGAGAGAAGCAAAGCCCAGAGGTAGAAGTAAACAGCCAAAGTGGGGTTCAGATTAGAGGCCAGGGAGTACACCTAGAAATTCCATGCCCTTAATACCCATGTTATCAGACTCCTAAGCAGAATGGCATAGAGATCCCCACTGTAGTGAAAGTGGCATGGCTTTAAAAATTCAGCTTTAACATCCAAGTGAAGCCAATCAGCTTGATCCCCAAACCAGGAAGTGGGAGTGAACTCCCACAAACACAAAGCTATCTGCTTTGGCAGACGTCTTTCCTGCTCGGCCAACTCACCTGGACTTCTGAGTCAGTGGCGGACACCTAGGTACAGAGCAGTTCCCACTCCCATGTAGGACAGGGCACAACCTAGTCAGATACCCAGTTTCAGGCCTGACAATGGGCCCCTCCAAAGAAGAGGCAGAATAGCATGGGAGACAGAGGGCACAGCAGGGTCAGACCAGCCAGTGGTGAGTTGGTGGAAGATTCAATTACATAGAGCTTACAGTGTGCTCAACACAGCCTCTGGTGCATAAATAAATGGTAACTATTATCATTAAGATTATGGTTAGGGGAAGATTAAATTACCTAAAGCTTGCGAAGTGCTCAACACAGTCCCTGGTGCATAAATAAATGTTAACTATTATCATGAAGATTATGACGAAGTGGTTTGCAGAACTGCTTTGGAAACTCTGCCATTTTCTTGTAACTCATCACACACCCTGAAAGAAGCACATAGAGGATTCTATCATCTCTGTGAGGGACATCATTGCCAGTGTCAGCACAGCCATGCAGACTGCACACTGGCTTACATATAAGAAATCATCAAAAATCAAAAAGATTTTCAATAAGCTACTTAGCCTTAAAAAAAAGTGATTCTCAAAAGTATGCAACCATGTTCCCCAAAGCCGCAAATTACATCCTGTCAGTAGGTACAAATGTCAGCTCAACCTCTGCACTGAGGGTAACCAGATTGCATGGATAAAGAATCACAGTGAATTGGGTTCCTTTTAGTCCTAATATTTTACTTAATTTTGTGTATTTTTGCTAAAAGAGAAAAAATTCGAAAACAAGTATTAAGAGTCAAGTGTTTAAAGAGGCGTGAACATTTTGCAGATCTTTTCCACGTATTTTGCAAGTTTGGCATTTTTCACATTGCTACAACCATACACAATCCAAGTGCCACAAACATGACCGTCCATTGTGTTAAGTTTACAGAGGTGTTTAGGGAAGTGTTTTATGTTACCTACTGTCCTAGCTCAGGCTGCCATAACAAAATATTATACAATGAGTGGTTTAAACAACAGAAATTTTCTTCTTACTGTTTTGGAGGCTGGAAGTCCAAAATCAAGGTGCCAGCGTGGTTGGGTTCTGGTACTCTCTCTTTCTGGTGTGCAGAGACATAGACACCTTCTCGCTGTCTCCTCACAGTACAGAGAGCGCAAGCTCCCCGGTCTCTTCCTCTTCTTATAAGGGCACTAATTCCATCATGTGGGCTCCTTCCTAATGACTTCCTCTAAACCTAATTACCTTCAAAAGGCCCCACCTTCAAATACCATCGCATCTAGGTTAGGACTTCAACATCTGAACTTTGGGGAAACATATTCTATCCTTAACACAAATTCTTCCAGTTTCCTTAAACACAATCACAACCAAAAGAAAACCATAACAGATATGAAACCAAAATAATGCCCACAAATCATCTGCTCAATTCTCTATTGCTTTTAGATATCAGGGTCCTAAAAAGAGGAAAATATGGCTAAGGAAGAGATGAAATGGGCAGCTGAAGGACCCATTAGGTCTCTTTTTTCCAAAAGATAAAAATGACCGTCTTGCTAATAAAGTTTGTGTTGAGGGGTTTTGTTTTCACTTATATTCTCCTTGAACAAATAATGAAAGCAACAGAGACATCCTGGAACAGTAGGAAAAGTAGGAGCTGTGAGTCATCCAAAATTGAATGTGAATTCTATGCTTTCACTTTCTAGTTTAATGACCTTGAGTGAATCCCTTTTAATCTCTTTAAGCCTTTCCCCCCATCTGCAAAAAGGAAAATCAAAATTTCTTCATTAAGAACTATTGTAAGGATTACACGAGTGATTCTGTATGGAAATGCTTGGTGTACCATTTGGCACAGATGAGACATTTGTTAAACATTTCTTTGTTCTGCCTTCCCAATGGGAAGAATCCCAATGGGCTTTTCTTTTTTAAAACCAATTACCTTCCAACCAGCACTGCATTAGGAAAAAAGTTCTCACTGAAAGCCCCAATCATTGGTAAACATAAGCTTTTATCTAAAAGCTCTATATGAAGAAATTAAATTCTTAACAAATGTTAACAGTGTAATTAACAATTGCTTTTCAAACATGGGGCAGGTTAACAAGTCATGCTTTTCACATTCACTATATAACCCCATGCTCTCAGAATGAATCATTAGTTTTACACCTACATGCAAAACCAGAAACTGGACTAAAGCCAACTAATATTTTTCAGGAGTACAACAGTTGCTTCTAAAGGCACACCACAGTACATTTGCCATCAAAACTCCCTCGTGGGCTTAATCCATCCTCTAGTAAAAGGTACAAGGTACAGACTGGTCACCCTTTCCCTCAGTTTTCCTGCTAGGTAGGTGTCAATCCGGTCATTACAACACAGAACTGTTCACAATGCTCTCATTTACAAATAAATAAACTGCTGCTCCATGGACTAGAAGCCACTTCTGATCCTCAGTTCACTATGCAGTTTATCGTATCACTAAGTCCCTTCTGTGAGCAGCCTTGAATTCTTTCTGTCAATTCAGGACAGGGGAAGGAACAGTATAAAACAGTATTGTAGATATTGTGGATTGGCACTCAACATCCATTTCTCCCTTCTTGTCGTGAAGTGTTTTACCAAACTGCCAGTTATCATCCATTAGTCCATCATGAAACCAACTTAGGGGGTCAAGACCAGCATTTCTTAATGGAATGAAATAGCATAGAATAGCACAGCACTGCTCAGCATAGACTAGAATCAAAACCATCAGGGAGTCTCACACTGTCTTGTGAATCTTTTATTTCAGGTAGACATGTATGCGACTGTATGGCTGTGTGAGGAAAATGAATTCTACAGTAGAATATGTCAGAACATTTGGAAAATACTCTTGCAGCATGCCTTTCTGTACCTCCATCATTGGGAAGCTGAATGTTAAGATTCCAGGAATTCCTTCAGAAAGGATTCCAGATGTGACTTGGATTTAGCCATTCGATGCCCAAGTGTGAGATGTGGATGCTGGCAGTGGTCACACCTCTACTGCCACAGCTATTTCTGATGGATGCTTTTGGTCCTCTGTGGCATCATTAGCAGAGGATGCAGAATATGGTCACCAGGTTTATGATTCCTGAGAGGCAGGGTAAAAGGCACACATTTTATGGTCCAGATAGCAGCAGGTGCAGTAGGGTTCCAGAATTAGCAGTAGGAGGGAAGGCACCCTGAAAGCGGTGGCTTCAGGATTAGGGTCGTATCAATGCAATTCTGCATCTACCTAGACATAGCAGCAGCAGCTCTCTTGGTGGTTTAGTTCTGTGGTGGGCCTTTGGGAATTTCTATGGAAATCAATCTCAAGTTCATTTCTTCAGCCCTCACACGATTCTGTAAGCCACCTAGTACCCTATAATAAAGCCCTTCTTAGGCCAGGTGAGGTGGCTCATGCCTGTAATCCCAGCACTTTGGGAGGCTGAGGCAGGTGAGTCATCTGAGGTCAGCAGATTGAGACCAGCCTGACTAACATGGTGAAACCCTGTCTCTACTAAAAGTACAAAATTATCCAGGCATAGTGGTGCATGCCAGTAATCATAGCTACTTGGGAGGCTGAGGCAGGAGAATCACTTGAACCCGGGAGGTGTACCGAGATCATGCCATTGCACTCCAGCCTGGGCAACAAGAGCAAAACTCCGTCTCAAAAAAAAATTAAAAATAAAAATAAATAAATCCCTTATTGCTTAAGCTACTAGGAGTAGCACCTATTCTGGTACCGTACCCTGTTGCAATTAACAGGAAAGTAAAAACTGAATATTTTTCTCGTACTCAACATTATACTTGAACTCAGTTATACATTTCTATTGGATAATTCTAAAAAGAACCTGAAAACTGAACACAGATATTTTGGGGTTTGTTTTGTTGTGTTTGGTTTTTTGACTCCTCTAGCACCAAGTGATCAAAAAATACCTATGACTGACAGATTTTTTTTTTTTTTTTTTTTTTTTTTTTTTTTTTTTTTTTTTTTT
>NC_045438.1:52785316-52791905 GCF_002776525.5 Piliocolobus tephrosceles | reverse complement strand
GTGCAGTGGCCGGATCTCAGCTCACTGCAAGCTCCACCTCCCGGGTTTACACCATTCTCCTGCCTCAGCCTCCCGAGTAGCTGGGACTACAGGCGCCTGCCACCTCGCCCGGCTAGTTTTTTGTGTTTTTTTTAGTAGAGACAGGGTTTCACCGTGTTCGCCAGGATGGTCTCGATCTCCTGACCTCATGATCCGCCCGTCTCGGCCTCCCAAAGTGCTGGGATTACAGGCTTGAACCACCGCGCCCAGCCCCCTACTGACAGATTGATAAAACCATACGATGGAAGTCACAAAAATGGCTGAGTATCTTCATCACCAGTTGCAGGGAGAAAGAATGAATCTGTTGTAAGTTTTCTGGAAGACTCTGAGATGGAAATTTGGATGCAGAAGTGTAGTCGAATTGCACACTCAGAAGCTAAACTTGCAAGAAAGTAAAAGAGCAGGATGGGTAGAGGGAGTGGCTGCCCTGACATGCAGTTGCAACAGAGGCCTGCACCAATCTTATGAGAAAGGAGGGGTTCAGAAGCTGAGATGACCCTTCAGCGTGGTCCTACATGGAGGGAAAAGGGCCATGTCTGTGTACCCCTTCACTGGCCAGCCACTGGATGAGAGTTGCCCTTGGAAAGGGTCTGCGACCCAGGATGAGATAGCGCCCTTCATCCAAGGGCAAGACCTTGGAAGGGACCCAGGTGTGGTTTGTCAGAAGCCATTTGCTCTGGGCAGCTGGAGAACAAGTGCTTCAGTCCCACAGCAGGACTGGGGTACACCACGGCATCTGCTGCTGAGCCCAGACAAGCATTCCTCTTTATCATGTGCTTATAGCTTCCTAAATGCCTTGGGAAGACATTCACAGTCCTACAGGAAAACTGGAAAGGTGTGTTCTGAGTATGTAAATGACTTTCAGCATGATAGCAACAACAAAACCCCTCTTCCACTTAGCAATAGTCCAGCTACGCGGCATTTTCTAATAAAACGTAGTGAGTCTGGAGCCAGAGAGCATGAGTCCAGACTTTGTCCCTATTTTCAATTTCCAGATCAACAGTGGAGGCAATCTCTCCATTTATATTTATTGGTCATTACCACTTGAGTAGTGGCATTTTTTTTATACTACCTCTTCCCTACTTTCTGCTAGGTCAAGAATTAACCACAAGATTAACCAAGGGATTGCAGGGAAAATAGCTTTGGGAAATGGAAAGTTCATGGGACCAGGAGTTAGGAAACCTGAAGCCTATTCTCAGTTCAGCTAATTCATTTTCTCTCTCTCTCTCTCTCTTTCTTTATTTCATAGGAATAACCATGCCTGCCCTATCAGAATCATTGTGGAGATCAAAAGAGTAATGTATGTGAAAACATTGTAGTAAGAGTTATAATACATCTGTAAGCTATTATCATTATTAGTCACCTGCCCACTTTATAATTACATAAATTATACATCGAGAATCCATTCAAATCTCTATACAGATAATGGTTAAAAGTTCTGGTCCATAAAGAGAGGAGGATCCAATCCACCAATTCAAACCCCATTCCATCAGCTGACTCAGTCAGACATTCAACAAATGCTCACCAACTATGGGTCAAGCACTAGACATGTGATGAACAAGCCTACAGGAGGCAGCATGGCTCGGTGTGAATCATGTGAACGTTGAAGTAACACAGTGTAGATTTCTATTTTAGCTTAGGTGGCTGTAACCTTCATTTCTCCAAGTCTCAGGGTTTCTTTGTCCACAAATGAGATGCTACTATGGGAAGTTGTTGTAAATAAGTATTGGTCTAGCTACACACAAGATGCCATGGAAACCCCCAGTTGGGTTACCTACCCCAGCCTTAGGATATCAGAGAAAATCCTCTTGTGCCTTCAAACTGAGTCCCTTGTATTCTCATCATTCAGCTCCCATTTATAAGTGAGAACATGAGTGTTTAGTTTTCTGTTTCTGTGTCAGTTTGCTGAGGATGATGGCTTCCAGCTCCACCCATGTCCCTGCAAAGGACATGATCTCACTCCTTTTTATGGCTGCATAGTACTCCATTGTGCATATGTACCACATTTTGTTTATTTATCCAGTTTTTCACTGATGAGCATTTGGGTTGATACCATGTCTTTGAAGATAAGCACTTTAAAAGTAACACAGATTTGCTCACAAAAATGAGAATACTGGAGTAATGAAGACAAAAGCCAGGTTGAACGGATGATGGCATGAGTAAAAGGTGAGACCAGAAAGACAGCATATACAGGACACTTCCAAGGGGCTCAACTGAGGAGAAGAAGATGGAGGTAGGGCTTGGAGAAGTTGCTGTGGAGTAGAGAGAGGGATGTCTTTAAGATGAGAGAGATTTGAACATATTTAAATGCTGATGGAAATAAGTCATTTATGAACGTGAAGTTGACAACACTGGAAAGAGAGGAAAACAATTGATGGGGCTAAGTTGCTGACGATGCAAGTGCCCAGGTAGAGAAAATAGCTGAGACAGGGAGAGGCAAGGAGGTAAGTGGGGGTGTGGACACATGTAAGGCTGTATTAGGATGTGATATTGAAGATGTTTCCTATAATGGCTTCTATTTGCTGGGTGAAATAGGAGATGAGATTGTCTGCTGAGGTTGAAGAGGGAAGACATAGGATAAGAGCCTCAAAGGAAAAAAGAATACTTGCAAAAATCATTTTGGAAAATGACAGAGACATGTAACAGGGAAAACAGTGCAGCTTTACCAGTTAGGACAGGAGACTCAGATGAGATCAAAAACCATGAATTTTGGGATGCCACTTAGCTGTGATTTCATGTGATTTTCTCCAGCTTCATTCAGTGGGGCAGGAAAAGCAACAGAAACATTGGTAGTTGGGAGTAATTCAAAGTCGAGGACAGAAGGGCAAGGGAACAGGGAGTTAAAGGTGTTAGGAAGAGAATGATTGAAGAAATGAACCTTAATATCTAGGCTGGCTCCAGATGGAATGAGGATGGGCAAGACTGGGAGGGAGAAAATAGGAGGACCAGGGAAACGCAATGGCTCAAAGGCTCAAAGCACAGCTATTTGGGAGTAAGAGATAAAGGTTTGGGATGATAAGAGGTTGTGGAGCTTTTTAATTATGATTTCAGAGGTGCATAACTCCTAGGTATTAGACAGTCCTGACAGGCCACGTGTCACAGAAGTGTGTGTGTGTGTGTGTGTGTGTGTGTGCATGTGTGTCTGACCAGCTGCCCTTCCTTTCGGGAACTTTCCCTCTGTCATTACATGTGGTCCTGGTTGAACAGGTAATCCTAGAGTGTCACCTGACCCCAATCTCACTAACAGTGGTTGGCATGGGATGCAGGCTGGTGAGTGAGTTCATCCACCTGGCTACAGTGATTGGTTCAACGATAGGTTGTATGACCTGGAAAAGATGATCAGGCTCTCCACTAATATTTTTTGCATGGACACTTGGAGACAAGGGGTATCTCTTTTTCTCGGCTCATGAGGGGTTTTTTTGGTTTTGTTTGTTTGTTTTATTCTGATTTTTGCCCAGAATGGTCTCCAACTCCTGAGCTCAAGCATTCCACCCTTCTCAGCCTTCCAAAGTGCTGTGATTACAGGCGTGAGCCACATGACCACATCAGTTGTAAAAATCATGCAACTGCTTGTGATCATCTCTTCTGGTAGCATGGAGGAACCTATATGCGGAAGGAAAAAGTCCAACATGCAAAGACAAGCAAAATCAAATCGACATGAGAGATGGATAGAAGCAGAAAGAATCCAGACACCAATTCTGAATCCTTGGATCTAACCAAGCTGAAGTTAGTCTACCCCTGAATCTTTCAAGCAAGCCCCTAAAATTCTCCTTTCAGCTTAAGGTACTCTAAATTGGATTACTATAAACTGCAATCTAGGATGTGAGTGACTCAAACAAAAGGAGATAAAAGTATAAGCACTGAGAAGGCCAAGGAACTAAAGACATAGGCTGGGTATGGTGGCTCATGTCTATAATCCCAGCACTTTGGGAGGCCAAGGCAGGTGAATCACAAAGTCAAGAGATTGAGACCGGCGGGGCGTGGTGGCTCAAGCCTGTAATCCCAGCACTTTGGGAGGACGAGACGGGAGGATCACGAGGTGAGGAGATCGAGACCATCCTGGCTAACATGGTGAAACCCCGTCTCTACTAAAAAAAATACAAAAAACTAGCCGGCACCTGTAATCCCAGCTACTCCGGAGGCTGAGGCAGGAGAATGGCATGAATCCAGGAGGCAGAGCTTGCAG
Source organism: Piliocolobus tephrosceles (assembly GCF_002776525.5). Taxonomy (NCBI): domain Eukaryota; kingdom Metazoa; phylum Chordata; class Mammalia; order Primates; family Cercopithecidae; genus Piliocolobus; species Piliocolobus tephrosceles. The sequence goes on along the minus strand of NC_045438.1, from coordinate 52,787,680 downwards.
TGAGCGGGGATCCGGCCACTGTACTCCAGCCTGGGAGACAGAGCGAGACTCCGTCTCAAAAAAAAAAAAAAAAAAAAAGAGAGATCGAGACCATCCTGGCCAACATGGTGAAACTCTATCTCTACTAAAAATACAAAAATTAGCCCGGCATAGTGGCACATGCCTACAGTCCCAGCTGCTGGAGAGGCTGAGGCAGGAGAATCAATTGAACCCAGGAGGCGGAGGTTGCAGTGAGCCGAGATCACGCCACTGCACTCCAGTCTGGTGACAGACTGAGACTCCGTCTCAAAAAAATAAAATGAAAAGATATGATGCTGCATGAGTTGGCCTTACAGGCATTAAAGCTACCCAAGACGAAGGCAGCACCCAGTGGGAGTAGCGAAGACACTTATGAACCACTTGCAAAAGTCTTAAGCAGGGAGAATAGATAGGTTTTTAGTAGGTAACCCCAAAGAGGTCTAAAAGAAAGTTATCTGCCTGTCAGCTAGCAGGAGCCTCAAATGAACCATGTTTTTATACAAAGGCAGAGGAATACAGTATGGAAGCACATAGCGGAAAGAGAAGCATACAGACCCCACTTGCTAATGAGAAGCGAAGTGAAGTGCATAAAATCACTACTGCATATGTCCAATAATGTGGATAAAATCACTACTGCATCAACTGGGTGAGACTTTCCAAGCCAAAGGCTGCATAACTATGAAATGCTTCCCCAGTGAAAATGAGACTCCAATTCTGAGTTGTAAGTATTATCACAATATCAGTAAAGTAGATTTCTTTAACAGCTCCAGCCTGCTGCCCCTGAGCCTTGAATCAATTGCTGTTCATCTGTAAAATAGACCGTAAGGTAAAACTGGAAATTTCAGATGGGTCAAGCTTAAATTGCTTTCCCTAATTGAGATGTTTTTATGCATCTATTTACATGTCACAGACAGTGACCAGAATAATCACCTCAGTAGCAAATATTACTATCACTCAAGTGTATTTGATAGAAGAGTTAGTATTAAATATTTTAAAGCCTTATGTAAAAATCATATCAAACTAGTGCATTTTATTGGAAAACATAAAATATACATGGATATTATAGAAGAACAAAATCTAACATAAAAATTCAAAGCTGGCCTGCCAACTCTGGAATGATTGCCACAAAGGGAAATCCAACAACCAATTGGCATTTTAACAAAGAAGCAAATGGCTTTATTAAAAGATTTTCAATTTGTCCAAATGAAAAGCAATGTGTATATGAACTGTATACATGTACAGAATTTATTTTTCCCATTTCATATACCCTTTTCACTAGAAGTCCCTAAAGATCATATTCAAACATTTTTCATATTTCTATGTATCTTAAAGATCACTGTAGATTATTTTGTGTATGTTAAAGATCACTAGAGTCACATAGTGGAAATATTATATAAACATATATTTGGATAAATGGAATGAAATTTCATGTAATAAACAGAAAGTACAGTACTAACCACTATGGATCATTTTTAGTCTCTTACATAAATCCTGATATATGATTAATGATACTAAATCAAAAATGAAAAAATATATTTCATGTTTTGAAAATATTATTTAAAATATCTTTGAATAGTGTAGAAAATAAATTTCCCAAGAAACTAAATCAAGTTTATTAAAGATTATATTTGGAAAATGAAAACAAAGAGAATGGACAAAAACAATCTCCACTCTCATACACCCACATCCACCCGTAACTGCATTTATGGGTGCATGATTCAGGGTGGAGCAGAGCCACTCAAGCTCTGAGAGCCTCCAGAGACCCAGTGAAGTCACTTCCTCCACTCAAGGGGATTTTGGATCCAAAATAGCAGCCACGACTACATCTTTGGAGCATGTGAAAAGGGGTTGGTGGGGAAAACTACAGGCCTCCCCCAGAGGAAATTTAAGACTGCCTGTCCTGCCTCTGGCCAGCCTAGTGACCTCAGTCAGGGCTGCGCAGGTATGTTTACTCACATGCAAAATGCTACTCATACTATCCATGCACATAAAGGAGAAAGCCAGGCAGGGATGCCCACTCCACAAGCAAAGCCTGGTCACTATCCCTCTGTGTGGTCTGTCATCCAACCAGTAGGTGTCAAATTCATGTGCTTTCTTTTAGATTTTTCCTTTTCTTTCTTTTATCTTTTTTTTTTTTTTTTTTGAGTCATCCATTCTACATTTATTGGTAGTTTTCCTAAAAGAAGTTCTTCACTATTTTTTCCCATTTTATCACTTATTTTCTGTAGCACTGTGGATTCTCGGATTTTTAGTTATTTAAAGTATAACAATCAGTGCATTTGTCAAGCTTAAAAAATTAAAAATATTTTAATATAATCTAGGACTTAGTCCACATTCAAATTTTTA